>NC_079214.1:44784899-45029899 GCF_029633865.1 Lampris incognitus
CGATACCATGGCAATATTACCTGCAACTCACGGTTGTAGGTAATATTAATGTAACGCGCGCTCTGCTGTGATTCGTTGTTTTGTCATCATGCTCACAGCGAATCAACCAATCACAGCAGCGTATAGTTTCTGGCAGCTTTTTCAACACGGAGGACTTCAGCTTATCTGATTGCAATCGCGCGAAATTCCGCGAATCAAATGTTTAAATATTCGGTTTGAACGTCAAGAAATGCGGTTACAACATCAACGTGTCGCAAAACATACATTTGTTTAACCATTTCGATAAAACTGCACTCGCGCGAATCAAATGTTTAAATATTCAGCTTTTGGGCATTAGGTCAACCATATGTATATATTTTGTTGTAGATCTTGGTCTTAAATTCCATTCCAAGTGACACTAAAAAGGTCTTAAAAAATCTTAAATTTAACTTACTGAAACCTGCAGATACCCTGATATTAGATGAGTCTGGACAGACATGAATGTAAACTGCACTGGACTGGTTGGTGGAGGCATACAACCGTGAGGCAGTATTTCTAGTTCTGTGATGGCCTTTCTTTGTTTCCATCCATCCTACCTACCTACCTTTGATTTCATCTTCCTCTTTTCTGAGTTACACATCAGCAGACAGACAGACAAGACAGACAGACAGTCACTCACTTCCTCACAGCGGGTCTGTGTGCTGAGAGCCAGGTATCAATTTTTCATTTTCATGCCCTGGAAATTTCGTCTCCGTTTCTCCTTCTCTCCCTCCCCAAAGTAGTTATTATTTAATACCCCCTTTTTTTATACCTTCATTCTCTCACCTTTGTATGTATTTCACCACTGATTTTCCCCACGCAGATGTTTTATTTCATTGATTAAAAAGGAGAGAATGTGTTTCACTCCTCTGAAATATCAGAAGTTGTCAGAGTTTTCAAACAAATATGTAGACAAGAATGTATTTTTGTGTGTCTGTGTGCACATTCATGTGTGTTTTCAACGTTCAAGATTTTAAAAAGATAGCAGACAGTTGAAACAACTTGACATTTTTTGCGCATTCGCCGCAGACACACACACACACACACAATGAGCCTGACAATGTCGCACTGCCTTTTGACTTCAGTCTGAGTGATGGGCGTCTTGAGGGCACATTGACCTCTAACCTCCCTTTGTTTTCCTTTCTGATGGGTGCACAAGCCTGAGAGACAAAGAGGTAGTGAGACAGACAAAGACAAACAGAGACAAAGAGAGAAAGTCAATACTTATTCATTTTTATTTATTTATTTATTTATTTATTCATTCAGTCACTCCTGTATCCAGTGGAAATGGGAGGGCGGAGGTGTAGCAGTCTTCTGTCTGGGGGGACTGTGTTAGTACAGCGAAGGCACACAGTTTATCCGATTATAGCTTTTATCCAGGAGAAGGTCCTATTAGGGGAGGAGCTGTTTGTGTACAGTTTCAGGTTTCACCAGTTCCACTGTAAATATGAATACACCCTCTAGTCCAAATACTAACAAGGAAGCCGAGTTTATGCTGATTATGAAAAAAAAACTGACAATAAATGGGATTGCTTTTGTAAAACTGCTAATGTCTGCATATTCCAGCTAGAGTAATCAGATCTTAATCTGCAGGTATATTTTTTTTCTGTTGATGGGGACAGTGTTTACCCGCTGCAATTCACAAATGGGGACTTATTGTAAGAAGACTGATAAGGGAATATCGCTCTACATGTAAATGTAGTTAGCACATTCTTCAATGCACCATCTGAGACCTGCTACACACACGCACACACGCACACACACGCACACACACACACACACACACACACACACACACACACACACACACACACACACACCCGCACGCAGACTCTTTTAAACCTCTGCTGAGACAGTGGTTTGAGAGAAATAGTGCTAAGAGTTGCTTTGTTTCGTGTTCAAGTCGGAACACACCGGGGAGAGAACAGAACAGTCCCAAGAAGAATAGTCTGGAAAGAAAGGAGCAAAATTTATATCCTCCAAGATGTCCTCTGCCATCCAAATGGTCTCTCTCTCTCTGTCTCTCTCTCTCTCTGTCTCTCTCTGTCTCTCTCTCTCTCTCTCTCTCTCTCTCTCTCTCTCTCTCTCTCTCTCTCTCTCTCTCTCTCTCTCTCTCTCTCTCTCTCTCTCTCTCTTTCTCCCTCTCTCTCTCTTGCTCTCTTTGTCTCGCTCTCTCGCTCTCTCTCCCTTTTCACTTCTTACCCTCTCTTGTTTTTTTTCTCAACTCACACACACACACACACACACACAGGCACACGTGGACCCACTCACACTCACGTGCAGTAAATAATAGATCATTTCCTTTCCAAGGCCATCCATCATGGTTCTCCGATACTAACCTGTTTACTTGGCCCCAGTCGAGCTTGGCTGGCATACACTATTGATCGCCACAGTAACAGTAGAGGGCGTTATTTTGAAAATCCATTGATTCCTTTATCACTGTGGGCACAAGGGAGAAGGTTAAGTGAAAGATTTGTAAAGAAGGAGGTATAGAAAGACTCGCACACAGACAATGTCACAGTCTTCAGAAGAGGGAGGGGCTGATCTCCGCATCCTACCACTAATGACATCTGATTCACTGTGGATCTCCGTCTTTAGCTTTCATGAAAAATGTAGTGAAATCAATCAGAATCTTGCTTTTGTGAACCTCAGGGGAGTGTATAGTACAATGCTGTTCCTTTTGATACTTTCATCTCCTTTTTTTTTTGGGAGTGGTGTGTGTGAAATTAAATGTAGTCACTGTGTATTTGTGCTACCTCCAATTATGTTACATCCTTGAAATATAAACCATTGCAATATAGATGTCTTGATGCATGCTCAATAATCCAGGTAAGAAAATCAAAGCAGGTTGAATCAGTTCATCTGGATACAATGTTTATTGACAGAAAGGTTTCATCACTCCAAGTGATGAAACCTTTCTGTCAATAACTTTCATCACTGGAGTGATGAAACCTTTCTTTCAATAAACATTGTATCCAGATGAACTGATTCAAGCTTCTTTGATCATGTTATATAGAGTGAATATGCAGTTTGAAAATGCGTTTCACTGTTCAGATGTGTTTAACTAGTAGGAAGATGTAGACTGTATGTACCAGCAGTCACAGTTTTGAATACCAGAGATGTGTTCATGATACTGTAACTGTCGTCCTTCCAGTCTAGTATTACAGCTTCGATCTGTACGCTGTCGGTCGCACCCAATGTTTGGGCAGGACTTAATGCGGCTTTCACTGGGTCAGTGATGTTCTTTGAAATCCGATAGGTCTGATGGTTAGTCCGACATTTTTGTTGTTGTTGAGGAGGCTCACCACACTGTTGGATTCTGTCTTTTAAATGCTGCCTCAGCCTGCAGGCTCCAATGTATTTTGCCTGTTTACACCGAGAGAAATCTCATCTCGCCGTACAGAGCTGTACTATATGAGAAGGCACATTTTCCCTGCTGTCAATAGAGCTCTCATCCCTCCTTTTCTTCAATATTTACTGTACTTACTGGCCCTTATCTGTCTCCGTCTCTCTCTCTGTCCTTTCACTCTTTCTTTTTCTTTCTTTCTTTCTTTCTTTGTTCTTTCTTTCTTTCTTTCCTTTGTTTCTTCTTCCTTCATTCTCAAATCTGATTCTGTCATACAAGAAGCATCTAAAATTAAGTAAAAAAAGATCAAGTTCTCTCAGTGAATATATTTTCTGTGTAACATGAAATGAATGGGGCAGCACAGTGGCACAGTGGTTAGTGCGGTTGCCTCACAGCAAGAAGGTCCTGGGTTCGAGCCCCGGGGAAGTCCAACCTTGGGGGTTGTCCCAGGTTGTCTCTGTGTGGAGTTTGCATGTTCTCCCCATGTCTGCGTGGGTTTCCTCCAGGTGCTCCGGTTTCCTCCCACAGTCCAAAGACATGTAGGTCAGGTGAATTGGCCGTACTAAATTGTCCCTAGGCGTGGATGTGTGTGTGTGTGTGTGTGTGTGTGTGGATGTGTGTGCGTCCGTCTGTGCGTGTGTGTTGTTAGCCCTGTGATGGACTGGCGGCCTGTCCAGGGTGTCTCCCCCACCTGCTGCCCAATGACTGCTGGGATAGGCTCCAGCGTTCCGTGACCCCAGTTGGTATAGGCGGCTTGAATAATGGATGGAATGAATGCAAGGACATGCATTCAAATAGTACATATGACTTTTAAAAAAGCTAAGTAGGTGTTGGAATGCAAAAATTGGGCGAGAATAGATAATTGTTGCTGCCGTCAAATTGTAACAGGGGTTTTATCTTTCTCATATTAAAAATCCAGATGTAATTACATTCAGACATGAAAGGGGGTGATTTTCTTTCATGTCATAAGTGGTCTTTATTTTCAGTCTTTTATTTTGTCATGTCCATCCCAAAGTTTATGACATTAAGTCACATATTGTTCAGCTAAGATCTCTCTCTCGCTCTCTCCCTCTCTCTCCCCCCCTCCCCTGTCTCCCTCTCTAGCTCCCAGGCAGTGTGAGGAGGACGAGTTCCACTGTCAGAATGGTTACTGTATCCGCAGGCCTGTGGCACTGTGATGGAGACAATGACTGTGGGGACAACAGCGATGAACAGTGTGGTAGGTACACATTCACACACGCACACACACAGTCACACAGTCTGACATAGCCTGCATACACACACACACACTATCACAGTCACAAATGCGCACAAACACAGACATTTTGTACATACAGTTGCGCTCACATGCATACAAACCCATGAATAAACCTGTGAATTGACTGCGTGCATTTGTCTCTGCCAGACATGCGTAAATGTTCGGACAAGGAGTTTCGCTGCACGGACGGCAGCTGTATTGCCGAGCACTGGTACTGTGATGGAGACACCGACTGTAAGGATGGATCAGACGAGGAGAACTGCCGTACGTTACACCAAGTTTGTGTGTGTGTGTGTGTGGTGTGTGTGTGTGTGTGTGTGTGTGTGTGTGTGTTTAGAGATACAGAAAAGTGAGAATCTGGGTATATATGAGGAGAGAAATGGAGACTGTGTGTGTGTGTGTGTATGTGGATATATTGTGAGCTCTATGGACAAACAATGTGTCATGACAGAGACATACACAAATATAAAAAGTGTTGAGATTTATTTACCGGTTCCTGCTGCTATAAACAGAGAACGGGGGTTCCCATGCCTTTCTTTACTATGTTATGGTGGGAGGTTTGGTCAGTGGTGGCAGAGCCCAGGGTCAATATTCATAGAGAGTACAATTTACAGAGAGTCTTGTAGTGGGAAATAAACCTTACTTGGGAAAAACAAAAGCAGCCAAGGTAGTCGAGTCCCTGGGTAACGCCAACCCATGTAAAAGTGAAGCCTCATGGAACGTATTGTAGTCGAACGGCAACGGTGTTGGCAAGCAGTTGGGAAATCCTGATCTATATTTGATTTGTGACTGACTGACCCGCGTGTATGTAGAGAGAGAGCGATTCATATTGTGAGCGTTTATACCTTGATGTGTATGTTTGGAGTAAACATGCATTCTGGGCTCAAGCATAACTCGTGTAATATTCTTGTGTGTCTGTGTCTATGAATGTGTGTGCAGCGTCTGACGTAATGACAGCAACGTGCAGCATGGAGGAGTTCCAGTGTGCCTACGGCCGCTGCATCCTGGACATCTACCACTGTGATGGCGATGACGACTGTGGGGACTGGTCTGATGAGTCTGACTGCTGTAAGCTTGCACACACACACACACACACACACACACACACACGTGCACAAAAACTCGTGCATGCACACACACATGTATGCACACTTATAAACACACACACACAGAAAACACACACTCACACAAACAAAAAGATTACATACACGCAGACACACACAGATGCACCTACTCGCACACAAACGCACTAACCCACACATAAGAATTCACCCCACACACACAAGAATATACAGGCCACTTACACACACGAACTCATAAAGCTGGGCTGAACCGAATGCTTTACAAAACGGGAGTGAAAAGACAAAACTTGTTAAGTGCGCAAATAAAAGTAATAACAGTAAAAAGCAATAAAAGATATCAAAGGGGTAGAATATGGAAAGTGTGTCACAAAATGAAAGTGTGGTCGTGTTTCCTGTTGGCTCCTCTGTCTTTTGGGGTTTTTTTTAAACGGCGTGTCGTTTGATTAGTTTGCCCCACTTTCCTGGCCAACAGTTGCCGCTTGAAGTCCACGGCTCCCGTCCCTTGGTGTGCATCAAAGATGGGAAAACTCACTCTCTCTCTCGCTCTCTCTCTCTCGCCTTCTCACGAAGTCAAGCTGAGTATGGGAAGTAGTTGTACAGGATTGCGGAGGTGAAACGATGCCGTGTTGACAGTGATTTAAAAGTTGGTACCAAATTTGCAAGAGTTATATATCCATTCCACGAGCTGGCGTTTGGAGAGTGGGTGCTGATTGGCACAGGCCCTCTGTGCTGAGGTCTCTCAGCATCTCCCCGTGTTCCCTCAATCTCACACACTCACTAGTTTTCATCCCCTGCAGCAACATGCACATGTGCATTTATAAACGCGCACACACACACACTTGTGCGCCCATAAATTTGTCCCATGTGTCACAGCGGGAGTGTGGTTGTTTCCTTTTATATTGGTATCCCCCTTTAAGGTTTTAGTTTGCTATTTGATGGTCAGCTAGGAGGTGATATTCTCCCTCTCCACTCCCACATCCCAATATTTTAATTGCTGCTTAGCCTCTGAAATATGGCTTGGCATCAAAGCTATGAAAAGATTGAGAGAATTGCAGAAAGGAGGAGAGAGAGAGATGCAAGAGGAGAAGGGGTAGAGAGAGAGAGAGAGAGAGAGAGAGGAGAGAGAGAGAGAGAGAGAGAGAGAGAGAGAGAGAGAGAGAGAGAGAGAGAGAGAGAGAGAGAGAGAGAGAGAGACCCTCAGAACTCAGGAGAGTGCAGGCATTCCATGGAGGGATAAGACAGCCCATCCTCAGACAGCATTCCTTGGCATAGACTGAGTGCTCTCTAGACACATGAAGGGTGCTTTGTTACAGGAGCCACTTATACTCTCTCTCTCTCTCTCACTCTCTCTCTCTCTCTCTCTCTCTCTCTGTGTTTCACATGCACTCTGTCACAAAAACTCACACTTGCATGGCTCATTGCCGTCGCGAAAGGGGATGAGCGCTTGGCTGCATGGGTGGATAGATGAAAGGAAATAGTTAGTATGGGTTTGTGTGTGTGTGTGTGTGTGTGTGTGTGTGTGTGTGTGTGTGTGTGTGTGTGAGTGAGTGACAGAGAGAGAGAGAAACTTTTTTCAAATTTTAAAACTGATTTTTATTTAAACAGGAAAACAAAATGTAACAATGACACATCTTTTGACAATATTAACAAAGCCACTCCTTTACATTAACACTTTTTACATTAACATGCCCAGAAAGAGTTCATCTTCCATTTTTGTAATCGTAAAACAAGTTTAGTTTTTAACAAGAAACAGACTTTAACATGACGCCTTTTCAACAATATGAACAAAGTCACTCCTTCACATTAACCTGCCCAATAAGGGCTTCATTTTCCATCACAGAACCGATTCACGAGAGAGAGAGAGAGAGAGAGAATTTTTTTTACATTTTAAAACAAGTCTTTATTTAACAAAAGAAAAAACATACTTGACACCTTTTTAACAATATGAACAATATTTGTCAACTTACAAACATGAGCTTAACATACAACTTTAACATTTCCAACAATAATAATTCAACAACAGCTCAAAACATAAAAAAAAGAAGAAAAAAAAAACGGGGAAAACGGATAAGACACTTTTTATCCGAGCTCTGCAGCAAAAATCAGCTCATCCTCCATGGCTGAATGCAGCACCCACCCCTTTATAACACCACATGGTTGTGAATTTGTCTACATCCTTGTCTACAATACATTCTACAGACTCTGCAATTCTTTTTTTCCGGCTCACATAAATACCCATTTTTGCCTGCCCTGCAATGTAGTTCAAGAGTTGGCATTTATATTTTAAACACTGGCTATATTTGAAAGCAAAAATAAAATTTGGTTTGTAACTTTCCCCAGATGATCTAAATAAATTTTCTAATAGCTGAAAAAGGGGTGAAAGCCTCACACATGTCAAAAAAACAATGGAAAACTGTTTCTCTCTGGGCACAATAGGGGCAGTTGTCATTCACATTAGGGTTTAACACAGAAATAAAGCGTTGACCACCGCTATGCCATGCAAGACCCTCCACTGCAGAGAGAGAGAGAGAGAGAGAGAGAGAGAGAGAGAGAGAGAGAGAGAGAGAGACCAAGTTAGCGCACATAACGGTGGCTGAAATAGTTGTGTGTGTGGGTTTCAGTGTGGGAGACGGTGTGCCATGCTTATTTGACTTGTCTGTACGGATCCCTCTCTCTTTATACCCCTCTCTCTTTCACCATATCTCCTCCCCTCTCTCTCTCTGTGGAGGAGACACCTGGTGTTTTGATCATCCCACAGGCTTGCTGTATTCATCTCTTCCCTTGGGTCCTCCAACTCCCCCTTCTCTTGCGTGATCTCTCTCTCTCTCTCTCTTCTCTCTCTCTCTCTCTCTCTCTCTCTCTCTCTTCTCTCTCTCTCTCTCTCTCTCTCTCTCTCTCGCACTCAGTCACTCACTGTGTGCATTTGTGTGTGTCAGCTGATAAGCCCTGCTTTGTAAGATTGTCCATGTTTGAAGCTGCAGTTTACCCAATTATTCCGTTTCTCTCTTCCTTCTTGCTTCCTTTATCTTGCCCACATCTACCCAACAAACACACACAAGCACACACACACACACACTTTCTCTCTCTCTCTCGCCTCACACACTAACCTTTAAGAATATTTGTTACAATTTGAATTGTGTTAACATAGTATGGGGTATTATTTTGATATGACTACATTTCGTTTAATTATATTTCCCTAAAATCACTGTGTGTGTGTGTGTGTGTGTGTGGTGTGTGTGTGTGTGTGTGTGTGTGGTGTGTGTGTGTGTGTGTGTGTGTGTGTGTGTGTGTGTGTGTTTGCACATATGTAGCCTCCCACCAGCCCTGCAGGTCAGTGGAGTTCATGTGCAGCAGTGGGATGTGCATCAATGCTGGCTGGAGATGCGACGGCGAATTGACTGTGATGACCAATCGGATGAGAAGAACTGCAGTAAGTAGCCAATCAATGATGAGTCATATGATTATGCTTTGCTTATAGTGAATTAATTTTCTCACCTGTACGTGTATGTGTGTGTGTGTGTGCATTTTAGATTTCACCAGTTGAATTCTTGAAATTCATCCACAACTGATTTTATGATTTCATTGAATTTTAGTCTCTATTTTCCATCATTCTCAGTTGTGGTGAAGAAAAATAAGAATTTTATTAAGCAAAATGGTAAACATTCGAGATGCTGGTGCGATATCTATCTACATGTTTCTTTACATATCTTTTAAATATTTTACTTTTTTTTTTTACATATCTTTTTCTCCCGTGCAGCTACGTCTATGTGCACGGCTGAACAGTTTCCGCTGTGGCACTGGACGATGTGTCAGGTTGTCATGGCGATGTGACGGTGAGGACGACTGCTCGGATGGCAGCGATGAGGAAGGCTGCGAGAAACTGGTGAGGCTGAGTGAAAGTGCCTCTGCTCATTATCCTCTTGTGCTTTTTTTTTTTTTTCAGCAAATAACAAATGGATATAACACGAGGTTGAACTGTAGCCGGAACAACAGCTTAGACGGCGCTCGCTCTGTATTAACATGCTGATGTTTTTCATTGTAAAATGCAGCGCGTGAGCTAGATTTAGACAGAGGTGCAATAGGAATGCCAACCCCTGATTGTATAAAGGGCCACCTTGAAAGGAGCTCCTCTGGGTGAAATATTTACCCTTTTAAGTGGAAGGTTGTCACAGCCCGCGGACTGTGCTTAAACCGAATTATTAGCTGTGGTCAGCACTGTCACAACACTGATTTTGATCCCGACCCCTCTAGATGGAATTTGCATGTTTTTTTGTTTTTTTTTTTTCCTGTTAATTGAATGTCCTGCGGGCACACGTATTAGATGAATTAGTTTGGTTGTGAAAAGTGTGTGTGACTCACAGGCGACGCTGCTCTGTGCCATAGCGTGTGCTGTTCCCGGCGCCGGGCAACACATGCAGCAAAATGACAAAGTTGTTTCGGAACAAATTAATCTAATGGAACCTAACTTAAATTACTAAAGGTCCTGTGAAAGTTAAGTGGAAATCTTGGCGGCACGGTGGCGCAGTGGTTAGTGCTGTTGCCTCACAGCAAGAAGGTTCTGGGTTCGAACCCCAGGGTTGTCCATCCTTGGAGGTCATCCCAGGTCGTCGTCTGTGTGGAGTTTGCATGTTCCCTGTTTCTGCGGTGGTTTTCTCTGGTTGCTCCGGTTTCCCCCACCATCAAAAAAGACATGCATGTTAGGGTTTATACTCTTGTCTAGGACGTGTCCTTGACCGAGAAAATGGATAGACAAACTGGAGTTGGTGCACGGCGGCTGCCCACTGCTCTAGCTACACAGCTACAATGGGTTAAATGCAGAGTGTAATTTCCCCACGGGGATCAATAAAGGATCTCAAAATAAAAAAAATTTTAAAAATAAAAAATCTGGTCTAGGGTGTCCGTGTGGCATGGCGGTCCTATTCTGTTACCTACCAACATGGGGAATCGCCAGTTCGAATCCCCGTGTTACCTCCAGCTTGGTCAGGCATCCCTACAGACACAATTGGGCTGTGTCTGCGGGTCGGAAGCCGGATGTGGGTATGTATCCTGGTCGCTGCACTAGCGCCTCCTCTGGTCGGTCGGTGCGCCTGTTCGGGGGGAGGGGGAACTGAGGGGAATAGCGTGATCCTCCCATGTTCTACGTCACCCTGGCGAAACTCCTCACTTTTAGGTGAAAAGAAGTGGCTGGCGACTCCACATGTATCGGAGGAGACATGTGGTAGTCTGCAGCCCTCCCCAGATCAGCGGGGGGGAGGGGGTCGCAGCGACCAGTATGGCTCAGAAGAGTGGGGTAATTGGCAAAGTACAATTGGGGAGAAATCCAAAAATTGAAAAAAAAATCTGGTTTCTCCATGCCCTACAGACAGCCCACCGTGTGCACCAGACCAGTTCCTGTGTGGGAACGGCCGCTGTATTGGTCAGAGAGAAGGTGTGCAACGACGTCAACGACTGCGGAGATGGGACTGATGAGCACCCACACCAGGAGACTGCCGTGGAGTCAATAAAACACATCCTTCATTCATTTACGATACTAATCATAATAAAACCACTTTGTCCATCTCAGTGAGTCATTTCATCTTTTGGTCACTTTTGAAATATTGTTTTCTATAAGAAACAAGGAAAAATAACTGAATAAGAATAAATATGAAAGAAGTTGATCATGTGTTGAAACAATAGTTCAAGAAAAGCAGTCGCTACCACACTCAGTTCGGTGCATACCTCATTTCAAAGGTTTAGTCTAGGAAACCATTGATAGGGTTTACTTGGCCAATAGTAAAAGGCCGGTATAATTCAGCCACACAATTCATAAGCCAAACGAACATTTATGAACATCATATACACCCTCATGTTGCTACAGCACCTTGGTAGAAGTTGTAGCTAGGTCAGTCCTCGATGGATATTCTTTGAAACGAATAAAATGTTCTCTCTTTTTTTTCACTTCTTTAACAAAAATGAAATTTAAAATGCAAGTATAAATGAAATTGCATGCCAAAAACTGATATTTGTTGCTGGGTTGTGTGTGTGCATGTATGTTTACGAGTGCAGGAAATGGTGATTTGTGTTTTGCACCCCCCCCCCTCCTTAATTCAATACTGTAATCCATCTTATCTGCGGGTAGGTCCGCGCTCCAGCGAGGGCAACTGTAATGAAAATAACGGCGGCTGTTCCCAGAAGTGTCAGATGGCCAGGGGCCTGGTCCAGTGCACCTGTCACACTGGATACCGCCTCATGGATGATGGAAGGGCCTGCCAGGGTAAGACTTTCAGTGTGTCTGCATGCCTGCATGTGCGCACGTGGCTGCATAAGAAGATGGAATCCAGCATCGCAGACCAAGGATGCTATTAAAATTTATAAACTCCACGGTAAAGCAGATCAATACATTACCTTAACTACCTTGCGTTCCCTTTTGGAAATGTGAAGTGGAAAGTAGATTTGTTTGTTTATTTATTTATCTTAATCATGTCAGTTGCTGACTAAATCTCAAACATGACTTTGAGGTTCAAAGATCCTTACCATAGACTGCACTGACCTGCTTCTTTAAATGCCCATATCGACATTTCATTTTAAAACTTGTCAAAAAATGTGATGCCTGTATTTCTCGACTTTCCCCCGACTTGTGACTCTGTGTGCCATTCTAGATGTGGATGAGTGTGCTGAGGAGGGCTACTGCAGTCAGGGCTGTACCAACACAGAGGGGGGTTTCCAATGCTGGTGTGTGCAGGGCTATGAGCTCCGGCCTGATAAGCGCAGCTGCAAGGCTCTTGGTAAAAAATTCTCTGCACTGCATTTCAACCTTTTGACCGCAAAACAAAAAAAAAGTGATCAGAGTGGAAAAAGTCAGGTCTGCCTGGTGGGTGACCCACAATGAAAACACAACTCTGGAGTGTTTGCATGGTCATGCTTGCTTTAGGAGTAACTGTATCCCTGTCTCTCTACTGTGGGGTTTGGACAGAGTGAGGTTAGCTCATGGAGGGTCTGGTCTAGATTTAGATATGCAGCAGAAGTGGGCTGCAGACTATCAATCTGTAGCCCATCAGCAATGAACCCAGGTCACGAGTGGGTAAGGAAACTATGTAGGCCTGGGTCCTTCAATTTCAGTGAGATTAATGTTGGTTGTTATTAAAACTGACCATCCATTGTAACTCGCTTTTTAACTTCCTCCTGTACTGTCAAAATGTCCCCTCTTTATTTCGGCTCTCACTGCTTACTTTACTCCTTCTTTCTTTCTTTCTGTTCTATTTTGCTTCAACACTTGTCTTTCCTCATGTCTGTCTTTGTCTGTATGTCTCTTTCTTCCTCTCACCCTCCTCTCATCAGTTTTCTCTGTCTCACTCATCAGGACCAGAGCCAGTATTGCTCTTTGCTAATCGTATAGACATCCGTCAGGTGCTTCCCCATCGCTCCGAGTACACCTTACTGCTGAACAACCTGGAAAATGCCATCGCTCTGGACTTCCACCATAGCCGTGAGCTGGTCTTCTGGTCTGATGTCACCCTGGACCGCATCATGAAGGCCAACCTCAATGGTTCCAATGTGGAGGAAGTGGTCTCCACCGGCCTGGAAAGTCCAGGTTAGTAAAACGGCCAATTTGCGCTCACAAGTATTCAAGGCTTTTTTCTTTTTTGTCTAAGTAAGTTTATTTCTTGCACTTTCACCTTCTGTCCCTTCTGTCTGTCTGTCTGTCTGTCTGTCTGTCTGTCTGTCTGTCTGTCTGTCTGTCTCTCTCTCATTCTTTGTGTCCAGGTGGTTTGGCCATTGACTGGATCCATGATAAGCTTTACTGGACCGATTCTGGGACATCTCGCATTGAAGTTGCCAATTTGGACGGGACCCACCGGAAGGTTCTGTTGTGGCAGAGCATGGAGAAGCCCCGCGCCATCGCGCTACACCCCATAGAGGGGTACGACATTAAGGGAAACACACATACAGACAAACACACAAACATCACACAACTCCCAGCTGATGCTTTCAAATGTAGTATATAAACTCCTATACATATCCCCTGTAGACTTGTCCCAGTTGTAGTGTGGCATAGAAGCAAAACAGGACTGAATATTTGGCAGCACAGTGGCGCCTTAATGATAGCATCTGTTTGAAGCAGGTATTTCATAGGAGGAGCAGCAGCGAGCTGTGAGTCTCTCTCCAGCTTCACATCCTGCAGTGGTGGTGGAACCTCAGGAGACATTTAAAGCTAGAAACCTTATTTAGCTTATTAGGTAGCTTTTTTTGTATGGGCCAGTTGAAGATATCATTAAATTAAAGCTCTCGCCTCTAAGGCTGGTGAAAATGGATGAACGACAGAGAGCAGAACAGATGTCACGGCAGGTTTTTGTTTGCAAAAACAGAATACTGATTTTAATCAACAATCTGCTTACCTTTTTACTTGCCGTACAGCGTTAGCTTCAAGAAAAATGTCAAGCTCAGGTTTACCGACAGCCGAGTAAGTTTGCACATAACAAGAGTTTGTGTTGGTGGGCATCCTCTACAGAAGACACGAGATACAAGGATGCAAACACATCTTATTTAAGTAACAAAAAAAAAAAGTAAAGTACCTGAAGAAAATCTGGTGGTTGCTTTATGTACCTAAGAAGATTTAAATGTCTAAATATTGAAGTTGGTTGGGAATCAAGGAAGGGATGGATGTATTTCTGTACAGAATGCAAGAAACAACAACTTACAAATAGGTCAAATCTGCATCAGGTTTAATTTTATTGACAGCCGCCTTTACAACTTTCCAGCCATCCATCTATTATCTATACCCATTTAATCTAATTCTGGTTCAAGGGGAGGCTAGAGTCTATCCCAGCATGCATTAGGCGGAAGGCATGGAGACTCCCTGAACAGGTTGCCAGTCTGTTGCAGGGCACAGCCAACTAAGTCTAATCTACTCATCTATTTTCGTAATGTGTGTGTGTGCGGTGTTAGTGTGTGTTAGTTAGTGTAGATAGCGGGACCGAAAACTAAAGCACTTATGATCCTAATTCTTTTTGGAGGTGGTAGGTATTGTCTCAGAGAGTAAGGGAAAATCACAGAAAATTAAAATTATGCATAAATATGCAAAATATGCATTTTTCTAAAAATGGCCAAAAAAAAACACTTTTCTCGGCATTTCAGATGATTCTGAGCATCTCTGATTTTTTCACCTATATAAAAAAAAAATTCTGGGACTTAGAAATGTTTTGGCATTATGCAAAATACTAGAAGAACCCCGCTACAATGTAGCGGTTTGGTTATCCAACTGTCTAAATCTCCCTCCTCTTCATCCTGTCAGCTAACCGCCTTCCCCCTGCCCCTAAACCCCACCCCCACTCCAACTCCCTCCCCCAAATGCTCAGAATCATCTGAAATGCCGAGAAAAGTGGTTTTTAGCCATTTTTAGAAAATGCATATTTTGCATAATTATGCATAATTTTAATTTTCTGGGATTTTTCCCTTACTCTCTGAGACAATACCTACCACCTCCAAAAAGAATTAGGATCATAAGTGCTTTAGTTTTTGGTCCCGCTATCTACACTAACACACACACAATAACACCACACACACACACATTACGAAAATATATGAGTAGATATGCATTTTTGCAAAAATGCACTTATGATCCTAATTTTTTTTTGGAGGTGGTAGGTATTGTTCCAGAGGACCAGAAAAATAGCAGAAAATTAAAATATAATTATAATAATTATGCAAACTATGCATTTTCTAAAAATGGCTAAAAACCACTTTTCTTGGCATTCCAGATGATTCTGAGCATTTGGGGAGGAGGGAGTTGGAATGGGGGGGGGAAACCACTTTTCTCGGCATTTCAGATGATTCTGAGCATTTGGGGGGAGGGAGTTGGAGTGGGGGGGGGGGGGTTTAGGGGCAGGGGGAAGGCGGTTAGCTGGCAGGATGAAGAGGAGGGAGATTTAGACGGGTGGTTAACCAAACCGCTACATTGTGGCGGGGTTCTTCTATATTTTCGTAATGTGTGTGTGTGTGGTGTTAGTGTGTGTGTGTTAGTTAGTTAGTGTAGATAGCGGGACCGAAAACTAAAGCATTTATGATCCTAATTCTTTTTGGAGGTGGTAGGTATTGTCTCAGAGAGTACGGGAAAAATCCCAGAAAATTAAAATTATGCATAATTATGCATACATATGCAAAATATGCATTTTTCTAAAAATGGCTAAAAACCACTTTTTTCGGCATTTCAGATGATTCTGAGCATCTTTGATTTTTTCACCTATATAAAAAAAAATTTCTGGGACTTACAAATGTTTTGGCATTATGCAAAATATGCATTTTTGTGGAAATGCACTTATGATCCTAATTTTTTTTTTGGAGGTGGTAGGTATTGTTCCAGAGAGGACCAGAAAAATAGCAGAAAATTAAAATAATTATGCATAATTATGCAAAATATGCATTTTCTAAAAATGGCTAAAAACCACTTTTCTCGGCATTTCAGACGATTCTGAGCATTGGGGGAGGGGATTGGAGTGGGGGGGTTTAGGAGCAGGGGGAAGGCGGTTAGCTGGCAGGATGAAGAGGAGGGAGATTTAGACGGGTGGATAACCAAACCGCTACATTGTAGCGGGGTTCTTCTAGTAACTAATATTTTCTGAATGGAATAAAAAAAGGAAGAACTTGTCATGACAAATGGGTAATACCTGTATACAGCGGAACTTTTCTATTCACATATTTGCTTTGTTTGCTAAAAAGGAGATTTAAGTTTGGTCACCGAAATATATAGTGCTATCTTGGATCCAAGGCTTTACTACCTAGTATCTGTATGATACTAATAGATGGCATCATCATATTTGGTAATAAACTGAATTGTACTAATGGTGAATACCCTGTGTCCACCCCCCATCCCCACCCCCACATACCTGACCACCCATCCCACCACTATCATCACACATACACAAACAGTAAGATCTACTGGACAGACTGGGGGAACACCCCCCGCATCGAGTATGCCAACATGGACGGCTCCAACCGGCGGGTCATAGCAGACACGCACCTTTTCTGGCCCAACGGACTCACCATCGACTATGCAGGCCACCGCATGTACTGGGTTGACGCCAAGCACCACGTCATAGAGCGAGCGGACCTGGATGGACGCAACCGCAAAGCGATCATTAGTCAAGGTACACAGAATAAATAGATTAATCTATCAAATTGCATCTATACAGCAAGGTTTGTTCACCAAAGTGCAATGCACTTTACACGAGAGCAAGTTAAAGGTTAGGCAAAAAAAGGAACAAGATAAGAACGTTTGCCCATATAAAGGAAAGAGAATGTGTGTGTGCATGTGTGTGTGTGCATGCATGTGTGCATGCACGCATGCATTTGTATAGCATTAGCTCGAGTTAGGGGGCGTGTGATAACGTGCATGTACGTTATCTTCTATGTAGTACATAGTGTGTGCTGGTAGGCAGTGTGGGCAGAGTTGCAAACCCTGATATTCTTGCAGCTTCCTGTCTGTTTCTTGGTATGGTGGCAACTGATTAGACCCTTAACCCAAAGCTCTTCCACAAAGCGCTTCAATAATCAAAGCTCAATGTTAGCAACAGTTAGCCTGCCCCGGGCTATGAAAGCTCCATGTAAGCTGCAATAAATGAGTGTAAAAAGGAGAGCATAGATAAGGCGCATACAACTCCAGCTAGAGTTCAGCCCTTCAGTTTCTCATTGATCACCACAATGGTACTGATTTACACACACGCACACAGTCACATATGATACACTCAAGAATACACACAACTGACACACAACACACACACACACACACACACACATAGAGACACAATGGGAGAGATGTATGATGTAGCACACTGGGACTACTTCATTATACCATGTGGAGTTAATCAATGCCATATTTCCATTAAAGAACCACGGATGTGTATGTGTGTGCGCATGCGCCCCCCCCCCCCCACACACACACACTAAATGTCAAACATAAATCCAGTGCCTCTCAGGCTGTGTGCGCGTCTGCTTACATTGCTAATTCCTACAGAAAAGCTATTGTTTGTGTGTGTGTGTGTGTGTGTGTGTGTGTGTGTGTGTGTGTGTGTGTGTGTGTTCTGGCATGTACAGTTGTATATCCATTTGCCCTGGAAAAACAACCAGGCATTTTACCAATCCACACACACACGCACACACACACACACACACACACACACACACACAAACAAACAACCTTGTAATCTTAGGCCACTTGTAGCAGTGAGCACCCCCAACACACAACTGCTACCTGGCTCCCTCCCTCCAGGCCGCAGAGAAAGTTAAGACAAAACAAAGGATGGCAGCGTTGTTGAGTCATCCATACCCTTTATGCAATAAACTTAATCTTAGATTTGTGTTTGTGCGTGTGTGTGTCTGTGTGTGTGCGCGCGCTCAGTTGAGTTGAATAGTTGAGCATGGGCAAGAGGCAGATGGCATGATGGAGAGACTTTTTTAAAGAGTAAAGAGAGAAGACGAGGGGAATGTTAGAAGACAGAGGGAGTGAGAGAGACGGAGAAGGAGACGGAGAAAGAGAGTGGCCAGGGGAAAAGTTTGATGACAGGGAGAGAGGCCGAAAGAGAGAGCTAGCGGGAGAGATGGGTGTGTGCCAGTGGCCCTCTGAGCGTTCTGTAATGATGTGTGCTCTCAGGATAAAAGGCTGTAATTGGCCCTGTCCTTCCACCAGAGCCTCTGTTTGCTCAGACAACAGACAGGACAAATGGGTTGTGCAAGTGCGGGCGCGTGCATCTGCAAGTCTGTGTATACAAGCGCATGTGTGTTTGTGTGTGCGCACGTGCGTGCGTGTGCATGTCTGCTCTGTATTCTGAGAAAATTCACTTTGTGCAGGAATGTCAATGTGTGTACATGTATGTCCATTCACCTTTGTGTGAGAAATAACTGGGTGGGCGCCAGTTCCTCTGTCATGAGGATCTATGTAAGCAGGGCAGGTGTCAAGACTGATGCCACTATCCAGCCTGCGCACCTGTGCACCTTGATGGGGGTGGTCAGGCTCTTTATGTGCGTGTGTGTGTGTGTGTGTGTGTGCAGAGAGAGGATGCGTTGTTGATTCGAAGGGATCAGGGTAAGAGGCGATATCAAGAGTAGGTCAATGGGGACAGTACTTTGAAAAGTACATGTGATGGAGTGGTGGGTGGGCGGGTGGGTGTGGAGTACCCGCCCCCGCCCCCATACCCCACCCCTGTCGACAACGCCCTCTTGGCTGGCAGCTGCTTCCCCAGCTGTCCCAGAAAAGGAGGGGAGGGGTTCCACTTTCCTACCCCCTCCCCTAATCTCACACAGGTCTACCCATGCATCTCCGACAGGATAAGATCAGAAAACACACCCCTATTCAGCCCCGGATCTCTCTCTACACACACCTGGAGCCGGAGGCGCAGACGGGGGGAGAGAGGTGTGGTTGTGTTGAGGGGTTGGTTGTAAAGATGCTAAAGGGGTACAGGCCTTCCAGCTGTGTTAGTGATGAAAACTAAAAAAAACGTATAAGTTATAACACTTTTTTCCATTCATTATGTGTCATTATGTGTACAAACACAAACACAATTAAAAAAAAAACGCTCACACATGCAAAAAACATACACACTTGGATCCTAATGACTCATTATTATTCTTAGTCTCTCTCCAATTTAAGCCATTTACCACTTGACATTTTACTCTCTGCTGTAAAACACTGTCATTAAACCAAGAGCTCTGTTTTAAAAAGGCCCATGCCAGCACCCTCACCACAAAGTCCATGTGGCTGCAACAGAAATAAAACAGAAACGGCTTTTTTCCATCCACTCAGCACTCTCATCAAACTGGCCCATCGCTCTACACAGAGCGAGAGAGAGATAGTGAGATAGATAGAGAGAGGGAGGGAGAGAGAGAGAGAGGTGACAATGTAAACATGCTGATTTTAATTGTGAGAGAACACAGTTATTTGACTACCCTCAGAAAGAGAAAATAAACTGCCCTTAACTGTTTTTGACTGTCGTATTCAACTTATACCAATTTTGTTTACATCAGTGCTTTCATCATTTATTGCGTTTCTATTTATCCTTTGAATATGCTAATGGCAGCTCCATTCTCCTGTTACTTCTTGTTCTTAGTCTACATAATTATTTGTCATGGTACATTCAGACACTTTGGCAATATTATCAGTGATGAATACATGCCAGTGAAGTGTTCTGTAGTGACACTAAATAGAGCGAGAGCGAGGGAGGGGAGAGAGAGAGAGAGCGGAGCAAGAGAGGGGGGAGAGAGAGAAAGGGGGAGATGGGGGGGGGAGAGAGGGCGGGGGGGTCTGGGCATGTGTTGCTAGGGATACAAATATCATTTTAGAGGAGCACCCCTCCATCTGTGTTTAAAGATCCGGCTGATGATGTAGATGGAAAAGTGGTATTACTGAAGGGAGGCTCAAGGGAAGACCCTCTTCTTTTGGCGAGCCGAGCCACAGATAACTCGTAACAGGCCGATGAGAAGCAGGCTAATTGAAAACAGCTCTCATTTGGGACAATGTTAAAAGAGTGTTTCTGAATGGTATTTATGCCTTTCCATATGTGTGGGGGGAAAGAGGCATTACATATCCAAAGTGTCACGACATTATTCTAGGCTCATTATATAAAGTGTTGATTTGAACATACATACAAAAATACTTGCAAAGCAGATGTCTAATTACTGAAACGAGTAATCGGTCTGTTAGTGGTTTTTGCTGTCGCTATTAGTTTTTCATCTGGTGTTTTTGATATATGATTCTCTCACTTCAGGTCTGCCACACCCATTTGCCATCACAGTGTTTGAAGACAGCCTTTATTGGACAGATTGGCACACCAAGAGCATCAACAGCGCTAATAAGTTTACTGGAAAAAATCAGGAGATCATTCGCAACAAGTTACACTTTCCCATGGACATCCACACCCTGCATCCTCAGAGGCAACCTGCAGGTAGGTGCAAACGTCTTGCATATGGACAAACAGGCATGTACACAATGCACACACACACACACACACACACACACACACACACACACACACACACAAAACGTACGCATGCATACTTATGCACTTAGACTACTTACACACTCCCACACACAGTCATACACACTCACTCATACACCAATAATTTACACATATTGGGCGTCTGGGTGGCATAGCAGTCTATTCCGTTGCCTACCAACACGGGAATCGGCAGTTCGAATCCCCACGTTACCTCCGGCTTAATCGGGCATCTTTACAGAGACAATTGGCTGTGTCTGCGGTTGGGAAGCTGGACGTGGGTATCTGTCCTGGTCGCTGCACTAGCGCCTCATCTGGTCGGTTGGGGCGCCTGTTCGGTGGGGGGGGTAGCGTGATCCTCCTACACGCTACAGCTCCCTGGCTCAACTCCTCACTGTCCGGTGAAAAGAAGCGGCTGGCAACTCCACATGTATCGGAGGAGGCATGTGGTAGTATGCAACCCTCCTTGGATCGGCAGAGGGGGTGGAGCAGCGACCGGGATGGCTCGGAAGAGTGGGGTAATTGGCCAAGTACAATTGGGGAGAAATTGAGGGGGAAAAGCAAAAAAAAAAAAAGAAGACAAGAATTTACACATATTCACACGTGTATGCAGGCTAGTGTTGTGTCTTCTGAGTGCTAGAAGTATGTTGTATAGAGCAGTCATTATCGTACTCTTCTAACACCCCCAGGTGGCAGAAACCGCTGTGGCACCAATAACGGGGGCTGCAGCCACCTCTGTCTGCCTAGCAACAAGACCTACACCTGTGCCTGTCCTACGGGCTTCAAGAAGTTGGATCACCACAACTGCGCCAAAAGTGAGTTTGCAAATATTAGTGACTTGGTGAAAAGAGAAGAGAGTCAACTTTTCCAAGCCTGATTCTAAACACAAACACCGGTGAATGTAGGGCCGCAGAGATGATTGTGTAAAATTGCATGTTGTCATTGAATGTTTTCATGATAATATGTGTAGAAAAACTGGCATATGGGCAATACTGCAACATTAAATTGCATTTGCAGTTAAGAAAACTGTCAAGATTTTGGCTTTACGGGTGAAAAATGTACAAAAAAACTGTGGTCATCAAATTTATGAGCTTAGTAATTACCATAAAACCCAGCAAATTAGTATGATCGTTTAAGCCATATAGTAATTGTGTATCCCAAAATATAGCCAAATGGGATGTTAAAATTATTTTAGAAGCAGAATCTGCCTTATTTGCCATGTGAGTTTTTTTCACACAAGAAATGTGGCTCGATGGGACGCTTACATAGATCACATAAATGACTTTATAGTGTTATTTTCAGTTTACTTGTCTGCAATAAGCAGACAAGAAAATGGTTAAATTGATATAGTCTAGGGAATTAACAGGTCTTCATACAGTATGCACACAATTCCTGTTTGATTGCACTGATGGAAGACTATATTTCACTTACAAATTTTAAGTTAATATAAAAGCACTGTTACAGAAAACCAGGCATTTCGTCCTCACCTATCTGCAGCTCTATGTTAATAAATTGTGAACAGTCAAAAGAATTTTCTGACAAGTTGAAGCCTAGACAAAGAAGGGTAAAGTAGTACCTGACCTTCCTTTTCGGACCTGGCTTGTATATATTTTGGAAATGTAGTTTTACACTAGGTTTTTTCAAACAGAGGTAAGTGAGCAGTGGTGAGTTATGATGACCACCCATATTGGTGTTAGATCATTTTCTTTATAATCAAAGTAAAAAAATTGTTTGGCACCTTTCAAGTCTACCTTGGTTTAGCCAAGTAAACTACCTTTTAGGTTGTTAGAAAGTTTACTACAATTTTCAAGTAAACTTTTTCTCTCAGATTTTAGTGACAAAATCGGAAGGTGAAAGAAAACATAATCCATATTCGAGTTGTGTAAGAATGCTCAAGTGGGGCGTCTGGGTAGCGTGGCAGTCTATTCTGTTGCCTACCAACACGGGGATCACCGGTTCAAATCCCTGTGTTACCTTCAGCTAGGTCGGGCGTCCCTACAGACACAATTGGCCATGTCTGCAGGTGGGAAGCCGGATGTGGGTATGTGTCCTGGTTGCTGTACTAGCGCCTCCTGTGGTCGGTTGGGGCACCTGTCTGGGAGGAGGGGCAACTGGGGGGAATAGCGTGATCCTCCCACGCGCTACGTCCCCCTGGCGAAACTCCTCACTGTCAGGTGAAAAGAAGCGGCTGGCAACTCCACATGTATCGGAGGAGGCATGTGGTAGTCTGCAGCCCTCCCTGGATCGGCAGAGGGGTGGAGCAGCAACAGGGGCAGCTTGGAAGAGTGGGGTTGTTGGCTAAGTACAATCGGGGAGAAAAAAGGGGGAAAATCCACAAAAAAAAATGTTCAAGTAAAAATTGTTACAGTTATGTGACTTAAATTCATAACAAATCTGTCATTTCAGACTCAAAATATTAAACATTAGTAAAAGGAAATGAGCCATAAAAACATGGGTTTTGTTTGCTTTCCTTTTAAAGGACTGCTAATTTCCTGTCTTAGTGTTGTTGTGCTGTGTTTTATGTTGACCCCCCCATTGTTGAACCTAGAGCACTGACAGAAGACCTTTGGTCTTTAATCAGGTCTTGACAAGTTCCTGCTTTTTGCCCGAAGGACGGACATCCGACGAATCAGCTTTGACACAGAGGACATGTCCGATGATGTCATCCCTCTGGCAGATGTGCGTAACGCCGTGGCGCTGGACTGGGATGCCAAAGAGGGTTACATCTATTGGACGGACGTCACCACCGACTCCATCAACAGGGCACAGTGGAACGGTACCAAGCAAGAGGTTGGTGATGCATTTGACTGTACAATCCCCACACAGCTAACCAGACTTCATTAGCTTGGTATGCTTCCATCATGCAATTATGGATACTTGTTCCTCTCAGAGCAGAGCAGATGCAGAATACCATAAGAAGTGCATGCAAATATGACCCCTACTGGAGAGAATACAAAATTACAATAGCAGGCACTAATTTGGGTATTGGCAATGGATGAAGAGGGAAGTTTTAGTGAGATGTTTTTGTGTGTGTGTGTGTGTGTGTGTGTGTGTGTGTGTGTGTGTGTGTGTGTTTCCCCATCAGGTGGTGGTTGACACCAGTTTGGAGAGTCCAGCAGGTTTGGCTATTGACTGGTTGACCAACAAGCTCTACTGGACTGACGCTGGTGAGCACCTTCACCTTGTTTGTTAGACAAGTTTGTACTTTTAAGGAATTTCCTCAGTGGGATGTTCAACCTAAAAAACACAAAAGCACAAAAGACAGAGACAACAAAGAATATCTAAAAATGTATTTGCACACTTAAAAAGTATCTAACTTGGCAAATATATAAAAGAATGAGGGAATCGTATATTTCTTTGTGTGCAAACAGCATAATCTAACACTTTCACAAAGAGAAATAAATCTGCATATCTACTGTCTACTTAACACATTCACACATGTAGTAATTCACTGACTTGTGCATTTCAGATATCTACATGTCAAATCATATTTCTGACTTATACAGATTTACTGCTGAATATAAGATTTTTGTGTTTGTGATATGTAAGTGTCCTACTTAGCTTGCTGCCACCGTGACCCGACCCTGGAGAAGTGGCTGATGATGAGATGAGATGTGTTTGTGATGGTAGTTTTCATTATTAACTAAGGAGTTTATAAAATTATTTGAAAGTGTGACTGTGTGTGTTATCAGGTACAGATCGTATCGAGGTGTCCAATGCTGACGGGAGCATGCGGACCGTGCTGATATGGGAGAACTTGGACCGGCCAAGGGACATTGTGGTTGACCCTCTTGGAGGGTGAGATAACTTTAAAAAAACAAAAACAAAAAAAAACCTTTAAATCAAAAGTAATAATAATAGTTGTGCAAAAGCCATCAACAATTATAATTTTTAGAGCAATGATTACAAAAAATCTTGCAATCAGTTAATTTGAATTTCAATGCCAAAATTAAAAAAAAAATTAATATATAAATCCTGGATTATGTAATAATGAACAGAAAACATGCACTGTATAAACCATTGTTTTATGCCTTCCTTGTAGGTTCATGTATTGGACTGATTGGGGGGCCAACCCTAAGATTGAGCGTGCTGGAATGGATGCATCTAGTCGCATTGTAATCATCTCTTCCAACCTCACGTGGCCTAATGGGCTGGCCATCGACTACCAGACCAAACGCCTTTACTGGGCTGATGCTGGCGTCAAGACCATCGAGTTTGGCAACTTTGACGGCTCTGACAGACAGGTAAGGAGGGCTTCTACCAGCAGAAAAAAAATCTGCCTTGTAATTGTTGTTTTTGTTAAATTGAAAAGGGCAGAACCTTCTTGCTTTGCGGTAATAAGGTAACACTTCATAATACCTAGGTAATAATACTGCTCCTCTATGGTAGCCCTTCTGTGAGCTGTCTGCATTGTTTCAAGTGTTCTTGTGGGTTTTCTCCTAAAGTCCAAAGACATACACAGCAAGTTAATTAAACAGTTGAAATTGTCCACGGGTGTGGGTGTGACTGTTTTTGTGGTTCCTTTGATGGACTAATGACCTGTCAAGACTGATATAGATAGAGAGATACTTACTTACTTACTTTATGGATCCCAGTGGAAATTAAAGCGTCACTACAAGTCGCACAATCCAAACGCACATAATGTCAAAAATACACACAACAGCCAGAATATAACGGCAAAAAAAACAAAACACTATAGAGAATATTAAAATATATAAAGTACTAAACTAAACTGAAGTACTTGTTGCCAAAAAATAAAATAAAATAAAGAGATGTATATTTATATATAAAAGCAGGATGCATCAAGAGCATTGGTAGAGAAATAAAAATATAGCAGATGTACATTAAGAAAAAGATGCAGCAGCATGTTCACATGTTCAGTTATTTTCCTACCCTCTGACTAATGCCTCCACCATGACCTTCAGTTGATTAAGTGATTGTAGATATTTTTAGACAAACCCTAGGTCTGTCCATTTTAGTAAAAGTATACATTCTCTTCCCTTGGTTTTTGTGTGAAGGTTTTGATTGGCAGCCAGCTGCCACACCCCTTTGGGCTGACTCTCCATGAGGACAAGCTATATTGGACTGACTGGCAGTCCAAGAGCATCCAGAGCGCCGACAAACACACCGGGCTGGGACGGCATACACTTGCTGAAAACCTGGAGAACCTCATGGACATTCACTTGTTCCACCATCACCGTGAGACAGGTCCTTGCGAGTCTGCAATTTTTTATTTTATTTTTTTTCTAAACTAAGAGTGATTGCGTCTGCCCCTTTGCCATTGTGTTATCTGTTCTGACAATAGAAAGAATCCTTCCAGTATCTTCATTTTCCTGCCTCCGATCCTACCGCCTCCAACCCCCTTCACAAAGCCCATATCCAGTATCCCGAATCTGGGTTTTGGATTAGGGGGCCAGGTAAACTGATCCCAGATCAGTCCTTCAACGGGCAGACAGCACCTGGGGCTAAACCAAGCAGAAGACTCACTGATCTCAGTGATCTGAGGGGTTTTCCCATATTGCCCTGGTTTTTGGAACATCTCAGCTTTGCGTGTTTCTAACAGTTTGTCTGTTTGCCTGTCTTTGTTTGCCTGTCTTTGTTTTTCTGCCAATTTTTCCTCTCCTCTTCCTCTGTGGTTCCCAGCAATCTGACATAAAATAATAATAGTTTCACGAAGGGCATAAATACAGTTTATTTTGTAATTTGTCATCTCAAAATTAAAGACGGGGTGTGAGTAAAGCCTTTTATGTGTCTGCCATTCATAGTGCATAACCCGTGTGCAGTGAATAACGGAGGGTGCAGTCACCTGTGTCTCCTGGCTCCAGCTCCCAAAGCCTCCAGTTGTGCCTGTCCTACTGGTGTCAACCTGCAGATGGATGGAAAGACCTGCACACATGGTAGGTTTCAAACTCGACATTCACTAAAATACACAAATGTAAATCTTCAATAACTTTAACCTTGAATGACTTGAGGATTGGAAATCCTGACCCTTGAAGATTATTTTTTGGCAGTTTTGCCTTTATCGGATAACAAAATGGAGAGTTTTGGAAAGATGGGGTGGAAAAATAGGAAAAGAAGCAGACGACAAACGATCACAAGTTTGATTCAAACCCAAGATCTTGCGCATAGGCATGATCCAACATGGTATACAACTTTCACTGAAATTCTGCTCGATGAGATAAGAGATAGCTTCATTCACCAGATACACCCAGAGCCATGAAAACTCAGCTCCTATCACAACATCAGGTGTTTTGTTCCATACATGAGGATAAGAGGTGCTTAAGAGGCCCTGGCGATATTAGGAAGGTGCAGGTTCCTGTACACAGATAACTACTCTGATGTGTGTAATTTATTTGATATTTTTTAGGGATGAACAGCTTTCTGATTTTTGCTCGGAGGACGGACATCAGGATGGTTTCTCTGGACATCCCTTACTTTGCTGATGTTGTGCTAGCTGTAAACGGCTCCATGAAAAACACCATCGCCATCGGTGTTGACCCCAAAGAAGGTACATTTTTATGTGGCTGTCTGTGTTCCTCACGTATCTGTCCTAAATTTTTAAATGCTGGTTTAAAACTCTTGCCTGAGACATAAATGGTAAGAAAGGAGAGAATTGCTATACGAATTCATAACAATGTGCACGCCCCCTGCAGGGAAAGTGTACTGGTCTGACAGTACACTGAAGAAAGTCAGCAGGGCCAACATCAATGGCACGGCTCATGAGGATATCATCTCTACTGGTGAGAACAACTTCAGTGTTCAGTCCTTAGGTACTTTTAGGTGGTAAATGAATCTGCTTGTGAGATGGAACAGAAGGTTCCTGATGTCCTCTATGATAACCACTAACAGGTTAACACATTGGAATGTGCTAACCGGCACAAGCTTGTTTTCTGAGCCAGTCTATGATGTGAATCAACACATAAATGACACAAGTGTTATTAGTGTATTAGCGCCGTCCCAAATTATTTATTATTCTTTGTGCACTTTAACACTTAGACTTAAACATGCACTGCATAATATTATTTTTTTAAGATATTTTTGATCCGTATTCAAAAGTTTGATCTGAAATCTATGTGATTGACTGATGATGTCACAATTCACTTTAGGCACCTTAAAGACCAATTAATGCTTTTCTATAATGATTACTGACACAATGATCCACCAATCATTTCTGCTTCCTCAGATAGCCTACTTCCCATTAAGAGAAATAGAGAACAGCTTTTATCCAGTGTACAGTAAATAATGCAAAATTGTTTTAAAAAAATTGCCACTTAAAGAAAGAAAATGGTGAAAAGTTGTTTGGGATACTGAAACAATATACTGAGCAACTGGAGGGCAATGCATTTTTCATTCCTTTTACCCTAACCCAAATTTGACCTTCATAAGAGGTTTCTCTGGATTAAGCTTTGTAGAAGAACACACTTTCAGCATAATAAAGAAACCATCAACAAGCACAGACATCTGCTTAGAGGCAAGTTAGCCACAGTTAGATGAGTCTGTCTACCGTGTTGATGTGACATTGAAGAAATAATAGCAGAGTTCATCTTAAAGAGTTTATTGGGGAGGTGTCCAGGTAGCGAGGTGGTCTATTCCGTTGCCTACCAACACGGGAATCACCGGTTCGAATCCCCGTGTTACCTCCAGCTTGGTCGGGCATCCCTACAGACATAATTGGCCGTGTCTGCGGGTGGGAAGCCAGATATGGGTATGTGTCCTGGTCGCTGCACTAGCGCCTCCTCTGGTCAGTCTGGGCACCTGTTCAGGGGCGAGGGGGAACTGGGGGGAATTTTGTGATCCTCCCGCGCACTACGTCCCCCTGGTGAAACTCCGCACTGTCAGGTGAAAACAAGTGGCTGACGACTCCACATGTATCGGAGGAGGCATGTGGTAGTCTTCAGCCCTCCCCGGATCAGCAGAGGGGGTGGAGCAGTGACTGGGATGGCTCGGAAGAGTGGGGTAATAGCTTGTTTGCAGTCAGGTGATTCGGATGACGCGCGAGAGTCAGATGGAGGGCAGGAAGTGAAAAGCAGAAGGGACGAGATGGAGCTAGTTTAGCCCAAACTGTGCTAGTTAAGACGATATTATGAGAGAAAGGTATAAATAGAAAGTAAGATATTGTAACGTGCATGGATAAGTAGACACATTGGCCGCTGGCTGACGGGTCTGACCCTTTAGTCGAGCGGTCAGCGATGTCTCCCGCGGTACGGGCGATACGGGTTCGCAGTTCCTGTGGTTGCCCTCTGACTTCGCTACAATATGTTGGACATGATCCTTATGTTATGAAGAGTGATTTTTTTTTTTTTTTGACGAAGTGGTCATTGCACACACACGTGTTATCCGACTCCGCTCCTCCCGACCGCAGACAGTGGTTCGCAGGCCATTTTTTTTCGCCATTTTTGGTCAATTCCTTGCACCCCCCCATAAACAACAATTTTTGGTACTCCATAAAAATTCCATGTGGTCTCTCAGTTAATGATGCCAAACATAGGCATTTCGAAAGTGTGTGATAGTGCTTCCTATGTAGAAAATCACTTCCTGCCCTCTATCTGTAGTTTGTGACGTCATATGTAAACAACCTATTGGTTGGATACAATTGGGCAGAAAAAAAGGGGGGGAAATCCAAAAATAAATAAAAGTTTATTGGACAGAGCAACAGTAGCTAAGGGAAGCAGGACTTAAAGAAAACACATTTTCTTCAGTAGTTTTGCACCATACTGGTAGCTGATCAATCCACATCATATCGGTCCTAATTCCAAGCTTCTCTTTCTCACCACAGGGCTGATGACTACGGATGGCCTTGCTGTAGATGCGCTGGGTAGAAAGATCTATTGGACTGACACAGGCACCAACCGAATTGAGGTGGCCAACTTGGACGGCTCCATGAGGAAGGTTCTGATCTGGCAAAACCTGGACAGCCCACGAGCCATCGCCCTCTACCACGAGATGGGGTGAGGCAACAGTGTATTTTGCATACATATGACTCTGATGACCAATGTGATACGCTTATGAATTATTGCACTAATTTTTTTACAGTAAATACAGCTGTTCATTGGTAAATACGTCTGTAAAGGTTTCCATCATTAAGTTTTGTTTTGGCTATCATAAATGTTTCCACTGAAGAAGCATTTTATCATCATTCATCATTTAAGCTAAGATAGAAGATAGTTCATCTTATCTTCTCTCACTCTGGCTCCATGTACTACCTGACCGCTGTCTGGGTTGCTTCTCTCTCTCTCTCTCTCTCTCTCTCTCTCTCTCTCTCTCTCTCTCTCGCTCTCGCTCTCGCTCTCGCTCTCGCTCTCTCTCTCTGTCTCGCTTTCTCTTCCAGCTATATGTATTGGACTGACTGGGGAGAGAATGCCAAACTGGAGCGTTCAGCCATGGATGGCTCCGACCGTGTGGTTCTCATCAGCAACAACCTGGGCTGGCCCAATGGCCTGGCCATTGACAAGGCCGGCTCGCAGTTACTGTGGGCTGACGCTCACACAGAGGTTGGTCATGAAGTTTTACTACCCTGTTTTATTTGGCATGTGAATGGGGCCACTCAGGGATGATGTTTTTTTGAAGGCCAACCCAGAAGTTAGCACAGCCATAAGTTAATTTGGTTCTCTCTTGAAACAATGTCTGTAGTCAACGCAAGCATAAAAGATCCAGATTATTTGTTCTTTGAGATAATGACTGCCTAAATGACAGAAGTATTTACAGCATAACTAGTGCTGGATATGAGCAAGAAGCTAAACATTAGGTTGATCTTTGAATGGGGTTTCAATTTGACAGTTAGCCACTTGAGAGCAACTTGCTTTCTGTAATATATAAATGCTTCAAAATTACAAAATGAAGGCTCAATTGTGTTCAACAGACCAAAACTTACAACCTTTTGTTAACTACAGACCTTGTTTGAGACTCTAAAACCCACTCTTTTTTTGCGAAAGAGCCAAGGACACTTATATTCCCCAAAGAGCTAACTTACTTCCAAACATGTGGAAACCAGAGCTGGGTCACTCGACTGGAGCTGTCAGGATATCAAAAAAGATGGTTATACTGGCAAAATAATATAATGATAATGATTAAATCATAAGTCAATGCAATCATTTTGTGAACATGTTGCTGTGTTGTAAGACTTTCCACTTCTGATCTTATTTTGTCTGTTTTTTGTATGTTTGTCTGTGCGAATGGGAGGAGAAATGGAGACAGAGAAGGAAATCGAAATTTTGAGCAAAAAAAAAAAAAGCGCTGTGAGCTCAGCATATTTTGCCAACTGCTGGGTCTATGTATTATTTGTTGTATACTATGTTATCATTGATATCAATGGTAAATATGATATATATGCTATCAAAGTTTTATTTTTGGAATGTCAAGGTTATTGTAAAAAATAGGTTTATTATGACACCTTTAGTCTGAATTAAGGGTGGCATGGTGGCACAGTGGTTAGCACGGTTGCCTCACAGCAAGAAGGTACTGGGTTCGAGCCCTGGGGTTGTCCAACCTTGGGGGTCATCCTGGGTTGTCCTGTGTGTGGAGTTTGCATGTTCTCCCCATGTCTGCGTGGGTTTCCTCCGGGTGCTCGGTTTCCTCCCACAGTCCAAAGACATGTATCGGCCGTACTAAATTGTCCTTAGGTGTGAATTTGTGTGTGTTAAGTGTGTGTGTGTGTGTGTGTGTGTGTGTGTGCGCGCGTGTGCGCGTGTGCGTGTGCGCCCTATGATGGACTGGCGGCCTGTCCAGGGTGTCTCCCCGCCTGCCGCCCAATGACTGCTGGGATAGGCTCCAGCATCCCCGCGAACCCTGAGAGCAGGATAAGCGGTTTGGATAATGGATGGATTGATGGATAGTCTGAATTAAACTAAGAGTAATGGTGCCAGATGTCAGTACTTGCAGGATATTCTAATCATGAACTCTGTATTTCTGACCCGGCCTGTTTCTGATCCTCTTAGCGTATTGAGGCGTCTGACCTGAGTGGGCTGAACCGCCACACACTGATATCACCAGTCCAGCACCCCTATGGCTTGACCCTGCTGGGGTCGCACATCTACTGGACCGACTGGCAAAGCCGCAGCATCCAGCGGGCAGACAAGACCACAGGCAACAACATCATTACCGTGCGTGCCAACCTGCCAGGCCTGATGGATATCCAGGCTGTGGACAGAGAGAAGCCGCCGGGTAGGTCTGGCTGCCTGATGTTTTGTGGAGTTTGATGGGTGAGCTTGTGGACCAACTGGGAGCCTAAACCCTTCTGTCTGCCAAAGAAGAGTAGAAAAACAGATATGAGGCATACGAGAGTGAAGAAGCGTGAGAGAAATGGATGGAAAGGTTTAGAAGAGAGTGAAATAGAGGGGTGGTTGTGCAAGAGAGAGGGCTGACTGGCTGGGTTAGAGTTAAGGTGGAGGAGAGCTGGAGAGAAACAAGGAGCCAGGGTGGGTGTGCTGGACTGGGATAGCAGGACCTTTTGTGATAAAGAGGAAAAGGAGTGACTGTAAAATTGCAGAGTGAATTTTTAATAGGATGAGATTCAAGACGACGCCACCAACAGCTGCTACGGTGTGTTGTTCTTAGCTGCAGATTTTGGTGTTTTGCACTTTTAAGAAATACATTCCATAAATCGATTCCCTGCCTTGCTTACTTATAGATATTTAAATATTAGCCTATTTCTAGTTATTTAGATGCTGTTAGATAGTCTTCTGTAGATATTCTTGGACAATGTGTATTTTCACGTTTACTATATACTGTCATTTCCTTCTTTTTTTGTATGAGTCCCACCAAATCTGTCCTAGTACTTTCAAGCTTGCCTGGAAACAATTAAAATGAATGACGTTTTTAAAGATGGACCTCCTGCTTGATTTGTGTGTGATAGTATGTGCTTTTTCATTTTCATCTCCCTTCTCTTTCTTCCTCTCTCTCTCTCTTTCTCGCTGCACCTCACTTTTTGTGCTCTTCTTTGTCCCCTGCCCCTTTTTCAGGTTTTAACAAGTGTGGGAGGAGGAATGGGGGCTGCACCCACCTGTGCCTGCCCCGCCCCAACGGCACATCCTGTGCTTGTCCCACAGGCATCCTTCTAAAGGGGGACAGCAGGTCGTGCGACGACTCCCCGGAGACCTACCTGCTCTTCTCCAACCGTGTCAGCGTGCGCAGAATCTCCCTGGACACCAATGACTACACGGACGTACATGTGCCAGCCCCAGAGCTGCACAATGTCATCTCACTGGATTACGACAGTGTAGATGGGAAGCTCTACTACACTGATGTTACCCTGGATGTTATCAGGTATGATCATACCCAACTCATACTGTAAAGAAATATCAATTAATCTGTATTTATAGCATAGCACATTCATATGCAACAATGGAATAAAAGACACTTGGAACATTTTACATGAGAGCAAATAAAAATTGAGGGGAAAAGTAACAAGCATTTAATCACATATTGGATTAGAGAGCATGTGTGCATGTAGAGGGTCAATACAAAGCATGGTTAGGATATGGACCAAGTGCATGTATGCCTTTGTGTATGTGAGTGTACTGATAAGCAGTGTTTCAGTAGCATAGGGACCCAGATTATCCTGTTTTGTTAGAAATTGCATCCCATAAGGCAAACCAGTACCTTTTACTTCTATATGAGGTTAGTAGGATGATAATTGGCCACTTACCTGATCTACCTTTACTGTGATTCACCAGGCGAGCCAACCTGGATGGCAGTGGTATGGAGACTGTGATAAGCCAGGGCTTGAAAACCACAGATGGGCTGGCGGTGGACTGGGTGTCCAGGAACATGTACTGGACTGACACCGGGAGAAACACTATTGAGGTTGCCCGACTGGACGGGTCGAGCCGAAAAGTTCTAGTCAACAACAGTTTGGATGAACCGAGGGCCATTGCTGTGTTCCCCAGCAAAGGGTAAGGGAGCAGGGAGTTGGTTGTGAGAGGAAAGGGGTTGTTTTTACTGCTGTTGTTGTTTTTACTCACATAGTTGCTTGTATTTTGGGTTTTAATACTCCTGGAAATCCTGAGAGAATCATGAGATAACAAAAAATCCAGATCTTGAAAAATTTAATATGCAGAATGAGAATGGTTTGGGAAGTCATGACAACGTGTTTGTTTGATTGAGCCTGTAAATCCTTCTTTCAAACTGATCTTTAGCTCACTGTGGATTTTTTTTTTTTTTGCAAGGTAGATTATGTAAAATATTACAAAGCAGCTATACTTCCTACACTAGCCATTAGCTACTTTCCCCAATGCTATGAGAACAGAAGACAATGATTTTCACCAGATGTGCAGATCTTGGGAAATACCTTGTTTTCTTTCAGCAGCTATACATGATTTTCCTTTAAGAAATTTTGATAAGGTGTCATTGAGAAGACAGGAAATTCAGGGTATTCCCTTGTCTAAAATTTAGCTTCAAACACAGTTCCTATCTATGTCTTTCCAGGTACCTGTTCTGGACAGACTGGGGTCACGTTGCCAAAATTGAGCGATCACACCTAGATGGTTCAGACCGCAAAGTCTTAATCAACACTGACCTGGGCTGGCCCAATGGACTCACTCTCGACTACGACACCCGCAGGTCAGAGAGAGGGGTGCTTAACCTGAGCACGTTCACCGGAGAACTGTCGCTTATTGTTACACTCATAAGCCATGGAGCAAAGTTCTTTTTCGAGCAGTCACGTTTTAGCTGTGGTTGATATTACTTTATGCACCAGGTCAATGGGAGATAGATGAAATTGAGCATTAGCAAGCTAACAGCCTAGCATGCTATGTGCAATGTGACAGTATGTTCAGCTTAATCAATTTAAACTACACCTCCCTCCTTAAATAAGTATCTTTGTATGCTCAGTGTGATTGTAATCGTGATTTTCACTTAGTAAATATAGGGGCGGAAAGTGGTAGTCATCCACCAGTGGTAGCTCTCCTACCTCTGCACAAAATGGCTTGAATTCTCCATAGAGAACTTTATAAAAAAAAACAATTATATCTCAGACTGCATTTCAATATTAAGGCACAGATGCTTCTCAGATATGATTTGAATCAACCTTTATTGAGTCTGAATATCTTTTTGCAGTTACAATCAAAATTAACTTTCTGCATTGATTGTGCTGGAATCACAGGGTATAAATAAAGCCTGTGATTTCAACAACTATGCTGATCTGGATTTATAATTATTTTTCAAAAATTGATCAATGGAAAAATGACTGGAGAGTCTTCTCAACCACTAGAAGGCATAGGTTTTCACTTTCTCTCCATATAAATATTACTGTGTACATGGTGATGTTTGCTTACATTCAGTGGCAACTGCCCACACTATGTGAGGAGCCTCTGCCTTTTCTGGAAGACAATAGGCCTCCAAGCTGTTACACTGGGCAAATATTTGCTTGGCTGTATGAACTCCCACTGGGGATCCATGTTAGTTGTATGCATTTGAATCTCTGGAATCTTTGCATTTCTGCAGGATTTTCTGGGTGGATGCCCATCTTGACAGGATTGAGAGTTCTGACCTTAACGGGAAACTGCGTCAGGTCCTTGTCAGCCCAGTCTCCCATCCCTTTGCCCTCACACAGGTACCACCCCCACCCAGCTGTCAATCACTCAGCTGACCCTGCCCCTTCCTCTTCCTCGTGGCTACCTCCTCCACTCACCTGCTCTCTCACTCATCACTCACTGTGTGACTTTCACTTGTTGTCCCCCCCCCCCCCCCCCGCCAACTCATGCTAGGCTCATTTGACTTTAACCATTCCTTCTACTTCCCTTCATCTCTGACCCTTGGTTTTCCTTCTTCCTCCCTTTCCCTCTCTTCCTCCTTTCCCCCTGCTCCTTGTCTGTGTTCTTCCTTTCCCTCTCTTTTTCTCCCCCGTTCTTCCTCCCCAGTTGAAGCCGGTGTCCTCCCCTCTAACTCCTTTCTCCCGACTCTCGCAGCAAGACCGCTGGATCTACTGGACAGACTGGCAGACTAAGTCCATCCAGCGGGTGGATAAACACACCGGCCGCAACAAAGAAACGGTGCTGCCCAACGTGGAGGGCCTCATGGACATCATAGTGGTGTCACCCCACAGACAGACAGGTAAGGGCCACCATGAAGGGTCTTACGGACCTCACAGACAGACAAGTAAGGACCAACATGTAGTGTCTTACAGACCTCACAGATAAACAGGTAAGGAAGGGGCACTTTTCTGATCTAGACAGCTCCAACTGGCAGGACAGTCAGATCATCTACTTTAATTGGCCGTGGTGCTGGGCATTTTGCCCCAATGGCAAACAGTGCTAGAACAAAACCAATGGTATTTACTCTATTTTGTTTACTTTATTCTTGTTTTATAAAATGAAAGTACATATTATTGCAGTCTCACAAGAACAGAGGTGTTTAAAACCCTGATTGTCATTGTAAAACAAAATGGTCAAAGGAGATGCAATTCAAAATAAAGGAAGTCCCAACAGCCCCATCTAGTGGAAAAATTACGCAATATCAATAATATTAACCAAGGTAATGATGCTTAAACGTAGTGTGGTGTTAGCGCCTGGGTGTATTTGGTATGTAGTGATTTTTAATGTTTAAATTTAAATAACATTCAATAATGACATGCACTGCCATGGCTATGTGGAGTACTGTGACAACACGAGCACTCTACTAACAAGAAACATGGCATATCTCACCATCGGGTCGACATTGTAAAAACATTTTTGAGAGATGGAAACAACTGAAAGCCTCAAAAGGAATTGAAAGTGATGTAGCATTGGCTGATTTTCTCATTTGCAAGTTAAAGGGAACGATGTTTGCAAAGTCTGACCAAAACAACAGCAGAAGTGGGGCGGACAGCCGCTGTGCATCAATTGCAGATTGTACCTTCAAGCTCCTGTGGCGATATGTCAGCTTTTGAAGAGGGAATAAAGGTCCCTCTGTATGTCATTTCCAGGCACCAACCTTTGTGGGGTGAACAATGGAGGCTGCACTCATCTCTGCTTCGCCAAGACCAACACCTTTGTGTGTGCCTGCCCTGATGAGCCAGATGGCAGACCTTGCTCCACAAGTAAGCTGCTACTGTGTATGTGTGCATGCTTGTGTGTAAGGAGTTGGGGGTGGGGAGGCCAGTTGTTTTTTTTTTTTCTCCAAAGGGCTCTCTTATGTAATGAAATATTTACCACATATAGATATTGTAAATTTAACAAAAAGAGGCTTTTATAATTTTTTGTATGTTTGTTTGTGTGCACACAGTGTGTGTTTATGTGAGTGGATGTGTGCGTCAAATCACTGTCACTTTTAATATGACACAATGCAATGTGCTTTAAAGGATACGTTTATTTAAAAAGATTGCCAATACATGAATGGATTTTTTTTTGTGTTGACAAATATGAACGCTGTTTGGTGAATATGAACCCTGATTAGACCCCAGCCATGCATGTATGTTAGTGTGTTGAATTTCCAGCGGTGATTAGCATGTGTCTGTCAGTCTCAGGTTATGTTCCGACCTCAGCAGCCCGATGGACCACCACGACCACAGTTCCTAACAAACTCCCCAAAGCTCGCACAGACTCTCCACAGAGAGAACCTTCACTTCTCAAGTATGTCTAATTTCTGTTTAAGAGTTCTTAAATGTTCACTGCGATTTGTTTGCACATAAAAACTTCCACAAATTTGCCTCATGAGTCAGACCAATCTCTTGAGTATATAACACTGATGTTGTGAGATTGTGTCTGACCTCTCTCTCAAAAAAGCAGATCATTCAGAAAGTGGACTGTTTACTCAGAGCTTTGGAGGCCGATCCACCAATTTTCACATTACAATGTGAAAGTATCTGTCGCTCATTATCATGGAAATCATTTCTCTGCCACCACTGTTGTGTTTTGCTGGGCTACTTCACAACTTAGTCCTGCACGGATTACTCTCCAAGTCTGTGACTAGACCATCCACTTTTTGATCACGCTTGCCATTTTGAACTTGCTCATCGAAAGAGTGCCAGACTGATTCATTAAGAGAAATCAAAGTGATTGGCCTGCAAATTGGTCTAACCTGCGAGGGTACGCAAAGGTCCCCAAAGCACCTTACACTTTGAAAAAAAAAGAGTTTGTGCTGGATGGGGGACATGTATAATGGTTAACAAAATTAAATATAGTAATGTGCATTTAATTTCATTTTCAAATTTCTTTTTTTCCTCATGCATCGTAGCTGCACTGACAAGAACCTAAATATAGAAAGCTGCTTACAAAGCAACGTGGTGACTGCCCCCCATGGTTAGTATATTATCTTCATTTCCCGATCAGTCAGTGCTTTCCTTGGGCCTGAACAAACTATGGGCTTTAATTCCTTGTAAAAACCATAGGCTGACTAAAACATGTCATCTGTCTTTAGAGGAAGGTCTTCACATCAGCTATGTGATCGGAGGTGTGCTGACCATCCTGGCTATTCTGATTCTCATTGCAGCCTTTATTATTTACAGGTAAAGTAGCTTTTAACCATGTTTCTTTCCCCCTTTACCATGTTTTGTCAATAAATCAAATTAAAACTTAATATATTTAGCCCTTTTTGTACATAAAAATGCATCGCAATGCATACTACATGAGAGCAAGTTAAAAAGTTACTAGTAAAGATAAGCATTTATCGGGGGTGTCCGGGTAGCATAACGGTCTATTCCATTGCCTGCCAACATAGGGATCGCTGGTTCGAATCCCCATGTTTGGGCTTCCCTACAGACACAATTGGCTGTGTCTGTGGGTGGGAAGCCGGATGTGGGTATGTGTCCTGGTCGCTCCACTAGCGCCTCCTCTGGTCAGTCGGGGTGCCTGTTCGGGGGGGGGGGAGTGGGAACTGGGGGGGCGGGGATAGTGTGATCCGCCCATACGCTACATCCCCCTGGTGAAACTCCTCTCTGTCAGGTGAAATGAAGTGGCTGGTGACACCGCATGTATTGGAGGAGGCATGTGGTAGTCTGCAGCCCTCCCCGGCTCAGCAGAGGGGGTGGAGCAGCAACCAGGACGGCTCGGAAGAGTGGCGTAATTGGCTGGATACAATTGGGGAGGGAAAAAAAGGAGGGAAAAATCAAAAAAAGATAGCATTTAACCGTGTGTGTGTGTGTGTGTATATATGTATAAAACTTTGTTAAAAGAAACACTCAACAGTAGGAAAAGTGCTCAACAAATAAGGAGCAAAATAATCCAGTGATTCATATGCATGAAACACGTGACGAGGCAGTTAATGATGTGTCCTTTTCCCGTGTAACTTTATTGACAGCTTTTGGCATGAAACAGGCTTGTACTGTCTCATAAAGAATTTAATTGGCTCACTATATAATACTGATACAGGTACAGGAAAAAAAGGTTTAATACATTGCAGTACAGGCCTGTTTTGTGCGTCGTGCACTCAGCTGATGAGTACGCGATGCACGAAATGTGGAGTGCAGGAATGAGGAGACGGAGAGGTCGAGTTAATTCTGTTCACTCACCACACAAAACACCACCGATACAGCACAATCTCTCGTGGCAACAAGCTAATGGCTAGGCTGTCGAAAACATGGTTCCACCTCCTGGGAAATTCTAAACCCTGTCTATGTCATAACTCTGCACGTCTTCCTTAAAGGAGCAGCAGCCCCTGGTGAATCTATCCTCCATTGTGTATCACCACACAGGCCCCCCAGAATTCACCATCACGAAAAAATGCAAGATAGTAATATAACACAACAGTACTCGATGAAACACAAACAGCCAACAGGCGAACAGTCCCCAATGAAACAGTCAACATCTCGGGGGGCGGACCAGGCGGCCAAAATGGCTGCCTGGCCCGCCATTCAGCGCACTCACTTCATGCATCACACACTCATCAGCACTCATCAGTCACATTGATCCTCATTAGTTGAGCACTTACAACACCATTGACGGTTTCGGAAAAAAACGCTATATGCTATATATATATATGAGGACGCTGGTTAGGGTAAAGGTTACATGTATGTATGTGTGTGTGTGAGTGGGCTGATGGGCAGTGTAAGGACTGGATACAGACCTGAGATGGTGTAATGGAGGGAGACGGAGCGAGTTTTCATACAGACTTCACAGTTTCCTAAATGTTATACAATATCTAGTTTTACTGAGTGATCCACGTGTTTTCTGTCTGTTTTTTGTCCATCAGGCATAAAAAGTCCAAGTTTGCTGACCCAGGGGTGAGCAACTTGACCTACAGCAACCCCTCATACCGGACTTCAACACAAGAGGTCAAGATTGAGGCCTCACAAAAGCCTCCAATCTACAACCAGCTTCGCTATAAGAAAGAGGTAACTGATGAATGGATTTGAAGTGAATCCATGTAATTTTGTATAGTATGATCAAACTCTTTATGTAGATGTATGGCTAGTAACCACGGCGACAAATGCCTTTACGGTTTGTCTCTCTGAAGCTGTAGATTGGTTATTTTGGTATATGGTAAACGTGTGACACAAGCAGTCACCAACCCTAGGCATTTACCTCTTCATCTCTTCCTCCTCCCCCTCTTCCTCACTACAGCTCTCTCATCCTTACAACTCCCTCTCCCCCTTTATCTTTTGACCCACTTGTCCAATGGAGAGGTAGCTACACTGCACGCAGGATTACAACTATTCTCTCTCACTTTTTTTATGCTTTTATGCTCCCTTGCCTATTTAGGCCTCTTTAATTTTCCTGTTCTATCTTTTACTGCATGCAAGCTAGTCTTTAAAATGAAGTTCTCCCCTTTGTTGGGGTTGTTTTCTGAGGACTGTCACCTAAAGCAGCATTTCCGAACCCAGTCCTCAAGGAACCCCTATGCTGCAGATCTTCATTGTAACCCTGCACAGGTAGCCCTGCTTGTAGCAGATCTTCATTGTAACCCTGCAGAGGTAGCCCTGCTTGTACTTACTCAACCAATCATCTCACAGCACTTAATTATACAAGCTGCGCAACATCTGACGTAATTCATTGCTGATTGGTTGAATAACTACAAACAGGTGCGTATTCAGGGTTGCAAAGAAAATCTGCAGGATAGGGGTTCCTTGAGGACTGGGTTGGGAAACACTGACCTAAAGCATGCCAACTGTTGCGCTACTCACTGGGTGTTGTGGTGGAACTTGACAGTCTAACGTGGGAATCCATAGATGCCAAGATGAATGCAGAAGGTTAGTTATCCCCTGTGAAAAGGTCCTTCTCTTGCCTCTTGAGTTAGACCAGTTTCGCGATCAATCACATTGATCTTTGAGATGAAGCCTTTCATCCCTCTCACTGGTTATGATTTCCAACAGGCAGGCCTGTCCAAAACGTGGATGGTCCAATCACAGGTTTGGAGACTGATACAGTGCATAATTGAGAGGCGTTTACAGCGCCTATGTATCGCAACTTGCAGCAGAGGGGAAAAAAATGTAAATCTTACAATGTTTGTGCTGATTACCATGACAACAGCAGACACAGTTGCTCATTGCTCACTGGACCTGGGTCATAAGATGAGCTGTACCATAAGACTTTCTGTACTACCTTTCAGCACTGCAGCCATTTTTTATTTCTTGGATCCCCCCCCCCTTTTTTTTCTCCCCAATTGTATCCGGCCAATTACTCACTTTTACGAGCCATGCCAGTCGCTGCTCCACCCCCTCTGCTGATCTAGGGAGCGCTGCAAACTACCACATGCCTCCTCCGATACATGTGGAGTCACCAGCAGCTTCTTCTCACCTGACAGTGAGGAGTTCCGTCAGGGGGACGTAGCGCGTGGAAGGGCGTGTGGGAGGATCATGCTATTTGATGCAGTTCCCCCTCCCCCGCCCCCAGAACAGGTGCCCCAACTGACCAGAGGAGGCGCTAGTGCGGCGACCAGGACACATACCCACATCTGGCTGGCTTCCCACCTGCAGACATGGTCCAACTGTGTCTGTAGGGACGCCCGACCTAGCCAGAGGTAACATGGGAATTCCAACCAACGATCCCCGTGCTGGCAGGCAACAATAGACCGCTACGCTATCCGGACGCCCACTGCAGCCATTTCTTACACACCCCCCAGTCTCCAAAGCTGTGATTGAATGGTCCACTTTTTGAAATTGCTTGAGTGGAGACACAATCTCAGACTATCTCAGATCTGTGTGATAGACTTGCAAGACTGGCCTGGCCCATGAAGCTTGTAGTCCTCCCTGAGGCTGATATAATTAATGTCAGTGGCCAGCACAGCGTTCTCAATTGAAGTCCGTCTGTTGCACATGTGTTTGTTGTGTTTTGAGAATGTGAGTGTTTGTCCTGGAGTGTTTTGCGGTTACTCTCTGACAAATCTAGTACAACTGGGAATCTGGGGCTGGCTAACTGTGTTCTGTTCTCTAGGGGGGAGGAGATGGAAGCTACACTAAGGAGAAGATCCGCATTGTGGAGGGAGTGTGTCTTCTGTCCAATGAGGAGTTGTACTGGGACGACTTAAAGCAGATCAAACCGTCTCGAGGGGGCCTGCACACATGCATGCGCACAGACACCGTGTCACTGCAGGCCAGCAGCGCCTCCCTCGATGACGGGGAGACGGAGCAGCTCCTCCAGGAGGAGGCATCTGAGTGCTCCTCCATAACTACACTCACTCCCTCCACAGTCACCCCACAGCGCCACGCTCAGCACAGCCTGCCTGACACCGGCTGGGCCACTGCTCGCAAACCCTCCACAGAGAGCCAAGTGTGAGGGAGGTTGCTTCCCCTGTCCCTTTTCTGCTTTATCTTACCTGAGTATACAACGAAAAAATACATACAGTCATACAGACAAATACATATCTATTTATATTTGGTACAATTTACACATGCAAAGATATATCAGTAGAAATACATGAGTATGTGTACCCACACACAGTGTGGGTATCCTGTGTAACCTGAGCCATGTAGAACACACATACTGGCCTCCAGATCTTTCAGCAGTACATATGAACCTGGTTAGAATAGACTAGACAGAAACAAAAAAACAAAACAAAACAAAAAATCACACAAACTCAAACCTTTGTCTTTGAAACTGGGACTCCGTCCTACCCACATGTACACACACACACACACACACACACACACACATGCACACATACACACACACACTACCCTCAGTGCTACTGCCTTTAGGCAAATGATAAGACATTTAATGAGCATGCTGGAATAACAAAGTAAAAGACTAAGGAAACTGTTAAAAGAGAGACGGGCAAATCTGGAGCCTTTTTAAAGGATGCAAACTCAAAGCAGGGGATGCTTCTTCGTGTCATAACCTTATTTTTTTGTGAACTTTTTTTTTTTTTTGACAAAGCTAAAATGCTATACTCTTGGACTATATAACAGAAATGGTCTCTCTAATGCCACTCATCATTTGCCATGTCTTTATGAAATCTATTTATGAACACTGTTTAAAATTCAGAGTGGGATTGCTGACTCAAGAGAAGGGTGAATGTTGTGTAGAACTATGTATGTACATCAGGACCCAGGTATTCAAAAGTTATATTTATGACAGTGCCAAAGGGTTGGGGCTTCACAAAGTCTCCATGCTTCTATTTCATCTACAGTACAGTAGAAATGTAATCCAATGGGTAGTTTTGTTACGCTAACTGACTGGAGAACCTTTCACTCAACTATAAGAAGAACTCGATGATGATACCACCTGTTTCAGATGTCTTGTTTTTATGGCCTCCAACAAGATAAGCAGGGACTAAGTCGGTACCCTCAATCGGCTGCAGGAGTCTAAAAAAAAAAACAAATCTAAATTAAATTTTGTTTTTAAAGCTGTAATTCAACCATTGCTGATCCTCTAGGATTACAGGGGAAGCCACGATGAAGTATAGCCTAAGTGCCAAACATTTCTTTATTTTTCTTGTTCAGTTCTATTTATATGTCACAGAGGTTGTAAAATATATGCTGCATTGTTTTAGACGTTCTGTGGAAAGTAGAGCAACTCTTAATCTGCAATGCAATGTGCACACAGTATCTACAACAATACAGTGTAACAAATGAATGCCTCTGGAATATGAAACCCACCATGAGTTACACCATACTGTGCATATCTGAACCCGTTCAGCAATGAGGGTTATATAGGTTAGAAATATATCATTGACAGTCTAATGAAACATTGATACAATGCAAGTAAAGATATTATGCATTGCTTTAACATTGAAGAGGTACCATTTTTGTCTCATGAAAATATGGTACAGGGAGATATATTACTATACTGATGTTTATCAGACTTTTCAAAACCATGTATTCTGAAGTATCTTCTACAAGTTCAGCAACTTGCTGATTTGCTGCTAGACAAAGCACTGAGGCCAATGAAAGAGGGTCTTGGCAGCTAAAAAAAATTATAAAAAAAATTCAACAAAAAAAAACAAAAAAACAAGCTCTTGGCTGTAAAGGCTACAGAGCATCAGAATGATCCAGTCATTATCCAGCTTATAGTCCCTCCCACTCTGCTAGGATTGCTAAACTGTACAGATTTTATCATGCAGGCTGAAGCAAAACATTTGTGTTGAAGATATTGTGTTGATTCTGTTGTATAGTCTTTTTGTACAAAGGGATTTCATGGATCGTTTTGACTTGTATTAATTTTACTCACTGGAGAAGAACTTTTTTTTTGTTTTTGTTTTTTTTTTTTGCTGGATTATTTTAACCACTGTGTTTCCAAGCCGTGTAAATGATAGGGAAACTGCCAGTTATTTAATAGTGCTCTTTTATGTTATGGAATATTGGTTGCGTATAGCTGTTGTAAAGTTAACAAAAAGAGGTATTTATAATTTCTTTGTTTGGTTGTCCTTATCGTGTAAATATGAAAAGACTTTATATGTATTTTCATTGCAGTACTAACAGGCTGTGTTGTGTGATATAGTGAATCATCCCTTTGCTATCTTTTAATATAAAAACTGCATTTGCATTTCAAACAGAACTTTCGGCTTAACTCATCCATGCTGACTTGTTCTCAAGTTGTAGATAACTTTCTTCTCAGACCATAAAGATTTTATAGAAATACTGAAAATGCATGTGTATTTCTCTTTGCATACAACAGAAGCAAAGATATTGCACGTTTTTGTAGAAAATTTAAGCAGGGAACATCTCATCCTGCCTCCTGCTGCTGCTGCTGCTGTAATAATATCTGCAGTTTTGAGTTGGACAACAAACTTTTCAGTAAAGTTGTTTTCGCCCCGAAAATCCTTAATATTTGCTATATTTATTTATTTATTTTATTAGCGAAGGTCAATTGTGTTGGATCTTAAGTATGTCCAATTTAGATTTATATTCTAACATCTGGGTAGCCGGTCAATGTTTTTCCTAAAGGTTTTTTTTTTGGTTGCTCAGGCCAACGTTTGTTTGTTTGTTTGTTCGTGGTCACCGAGAATTATAAAAAGTTCAACTTTGGCAAAAGGCAAAACGCTGCGGTCGTCACTGTCACGTTTTACCCAGCCATCCAATCAAAGTGGTGGGGGGGGGTCTATCCATCCATACATTATCCACTGTCCAAACCGCTTATGCTGCTCTCAGGGTCGGGGGCCCAGCAGTAATTTGGGCGGCTAGTCCATCTCACACACACACACACACACACACACACACACACACACCTAGGGGCTATTTAGTATGGCCGATTCACCTGATCTACATGTCTTTGGACTGTGGGAGGAAATCGGAGCACCCGGAGGAAACCCACGCAGACACGGGGGGGAACACGCAAACTCCACACAGAGGACGACCCGGGACGACCCCCAAGGTTGGACTACCCCGGGGCTCGAACCCAGGACCTTCTTGCTCTGAGAAGACCGCGCTAAACACTGCGCCACCGTTTCGCCAAGGCGCGGAATAGCCGTCACATCCTACATGTGCAAGTGCTGAACAACGACAACAATGGACTCTTGTGTACCCATGTCTGTAACAGATGACATTCCCGGGCTACCACAATAAAAAGCAAGGGCCAGAGCAATTACTCTATTTTATGCCGATATTTTTACATTCAGTATTTGTCGATAACCCAAACTATCTGTTAAATTAGGTACTTGAAATACAACCCTTACTTAGTATCATACTGTAACCGGTTATTTGCCCGGTGCGGGATTCGATACGGAGAGTACTGCACCACAAGGCGACGTCACTAACCGCTCGGCTAAAGGGTTAGACTCGTTAGCTAGGGGCTAACGTGTCTTATTAGTAGTTTACAATACCAACCAAAGCGTCTCAGCTGAAAAAAACGCTGCGCCTCTGAAGCCCTCTCAAGCGCTCCCAGCTGGGCGTTTTCAGTTTTTTGTCTTCACCATAATAGTTAAAAGAAGAGGCAAGTAGAGATGAGGAAGTGAATTTGTTGTGGTCGGAAACCTGCGAAACAAGCCAATAGAAGGCCCATATCGAGAGATACTAAAACATCAATAGCAAAACCTCAGTGTTTTTGTTCAGCAGTAGAGGAGGCGCTGACACAACTGCACTGAAATGTTTCATTCCACTCTGGGATTTGGAGTAGTCCAACAATACTGTAGTTGCCACAATACCACAAAAGTCCGTTAATCAAATGAAAACGACAAACTAAGGGTGTGTGTCCTATATAGCGTTCTTCTCTGGCAGAAAAGAGCTGGCAGGGCGCTGGCGTGTCCATATACACAAATCCGGGGAAGTACCGGAAGTAAACAAGCCGCCATTACTGCGGTTGCATCTCCCTACAATAGGCACGCGTTTGAATGCAAGCTGTCATAAGAAGTGTACAATTTTCTACTTTTACCCAGTGTCGGGCGTTACTTTCAAAATGTAATGCATTACATACTACTGGTTACTTTCATTTGAAAGTAACGAGTTACTTTACACCATTACTGTCTGTGTGGAGTAATGCGTTACTGATTACACTACCTTTGCGTTACTTTCACCAAAATAACCGCAGAAGTACGACAAGGTATTATAAAATGGGAGAGGGTAATGTTGTTTCATAGCAGGTAATCAAAGCACAGAAACTCAAGTTATTGCAGTTCATTACAAATCCCGTGGTGAGGATATTGTCATAATCATCATCATCATCATACGCGGTCACTCAGGGTCGAGTATGACCGTCCTCCCTCTGGGTCCTCAGGTGGGTGCAGAGGCCGATCCTGGACCCGCATAATGGGAAGACGCCTGCGCGTGACAGCTTACAACGGCAATGTGTACTATTCACAGAAGATTTGGGAATGGTTGCAAACGCCATGTTGTTAAGATGGCGACAGATGTACTCTTAGATTGCTATCATTCCCAAATCTTCTGTGAATATGTCTTTACGCAGGCTCAATAACCAGGTAAGAAAATCAAAGAAAGTTGAATCAGTTCATCTGGATATAACGTTATTGACATATACGTTTAATCATTCATGTGACTTCTTCAGTCTAAACTGACTGCAGGTATCGCCACCCTTATAAACAATACAGTTGCATAATGACCGAAACCAACGACCGGTTTCATATGGGAGTGACCATTAACTAGAGTTTCAATGCTTACAGTTAATTTGTCATTTCAGAAACTCACCATTTAAAGTGAATTTAGATGTTTAAATTGACCCTCATTAAAGTCAAAGAGAACTACTTTGAGTCCACAAATTTTCTTTACCATGTACTATTCGGGTAGATGTTGCTGGGAGCAGATGCTCAAGTAAACCTTCTTCAGATGCCAGATTTTCTCCATTGTCCACTCATGGTTGCACGGCACAGCCACGATAATGTGTTCATTTGAGGTCCATATCAGGAAGTTGTAATTTGCTTTGTTTGCACAATGCATTGCTACTTTGACCAGGTAATGGTAGCCTAAATAGCCTAATCCTGATACAGTTTACCTAAGAACATAGTGTAACTGGTTATTTTCTTGCCCGGTGCGGGATTCGATACGAGGTGAACTGCACCACAAGGCGACATCACTAACCGCTCGGCTACTGGGTCAGACCCGTCAGCTAGAGACTAATGTGTCTTATTAGTAGTTTACAGTCGCCACCCCCCCCTAATATGGAAAGCCATACGGGAAGCATCGCCGTTACCCTTAAATGATCATCAGAGGAGCGCTTTAAAAACTATGTCAGTGAGCAAAAGCTCATTGTAGCGAATTCGGGGGACAACGCAACCACAGGATCTGCCGCGAGCCGGGAAGCGAACCCGTATCGCCCGCGCCGCAGGAGACATCGCTAACCGCTCGACTAAAGGGCCAGACTCGCCAGCCAGCGTGTCTACTAATCCATGCACGTTACACTACCCCCCTCCTTCGGGAAGCACGTCTCCGCCCTTAAGCATATCAGCTTCTTTACGCTTCAGGGCGCATACGCTTCCGATGGCCTTACGGTCGCTCCATCCCACTCCTGACACCAATGTAGCGAATTCGGGGGACAACGCAACCGCAGGAACTGCCGCGGCCGGGAGGCGAACCTGTAATCGCTCGCACCGCAGGAGACATCGCTAACCGCTCGACTAAGGGATCAGACCCGCCAGCCAGCGGCCAGCGTGTCTTCTTATCCATGCACGTTACAGTATTTTGCATATTGCCAACAGGACATGGGGAAAGTGCCTGCTTTGGAGTGTTTCCATGATTGATGGACGAGGACAAGTTTCGACAATTTTACCGTCTCTTAATTATCATCAGCTATGCTTTCTCTCCTTTATCTTTCGGAGCTCTTGAAGAATTACGTCCCTGAAAAAAATAAATGGATAATAACAGCTACACTGGACCAGTCACAGTTGTGCCACTTTATCAACAGCTAATGTTGATTTTAGTTGATATAACTTCCTTGATTATAACCTCCCGCACCAATGAGTTTGAACACACATGCGATTAGAGAAAAAAACACATCGAATAAGAATATTATTATTATTATTATTATTAATATTAGATCGACATAGGACTCTTATTATACGTATCGTGAGCGCCGCAGCGTCCCGTTTGCGTCGCTGACGGAGTCGTTCTTTCGCTTATCATTGGTAGTTAAACCGGAAGAGAGTCTGTCCAATGAATTGCCACCAACGGCATGCAAGTGAACCAATCAGCGGATGATATATTCCAAACGATTTATTTCAAATGAAAGTTAGGAAGTGAGCTGAATCAGTAGTCGCCGGACACCGAAGTGTAAGAAGAAAGGGAAAAAAACACGGTAACTTAAACTTTTATTGTTAAGTTTTCAAATATCGTCCGATTTTGGTAAGGCGACGTTTTGCTGTGTTTCATTGTGCTAAATACGCGTCCAGCTCACTCTGGTTCCTAACGGTAAAAAGTGCGACACTAATAGCCATTTTAGCATGCTAGCGTCTGTTGCTTCAAATTAAATGCATGCTAGTTCCTTTTGATATTTAAAAATATCCATAAGTTTACATTGTTCATGCTATTGTGCATTGCCTCCCAAGCGTTTGTAACTACATAACCGTTATGTAGTTATGATGATAAAACCCAAGCGATCGTCAAGTTAGGGTTAGCTTAACTAGTTTACATGATAGAAATGTTTCTGCACATTGCAATTCACTGTTCTGCATTGTCCTCCTTTGAAAAAACCCGTGTCTTTGCCATTTCAGTCTGACAGGAAATTCACATAGGTAACCATGGAGTGGATGAATTTACCAGTCGAGCAGAAATGTGAGCACAAGGTAACACCGCCCTGCTAATGCCAGTATAAATACCAGTTGTTGATGCAATTAACCAGATTGACGCCTAACCTCCTTATCAGTTTACTGGAATTTATTTAAATGTTTCATTTTTTACAATTAACCTTCTCCAAATTTATTTGAAACAGTGCAGTTACCTTTTTGTTATTCTTTGCTAGATCTGGAAGGCCAGATTATGTGGTTATGAGGAGGCCCTCAAACTGTTTCAGAAAATTGATGATGAAAAGAGCCCAGAATGGGGGAAATTAATTGGGTTCATAAAGAAGTTTGTGACGGAGTCCAACGCAGTTGCCCAACTGAAGGGACTGGAAGCTGCACTGGCTTTTGTAAAAAATGCACATGTAGCCAACAGGTAGGACAAGCATGCTTCACCCCCAACAGATTTGACCAGTTGCGATGACACGGAAGCGCTATAGCACTTCTCAGTTTCTTTTATATTTGTCATTAAAAGATTACCCTAGGGCAATCAGTTTGCTGCAGAAAAGAGTAGAATATAAATAAAATGCCAAGTGTGAACACACCCTGTTCACACTTGGCATTTTATTCAACTTGTATCTGGATATGACTATGCAAATTATATTTACACATATTAAAAATGCATCTCTGGTAGCCGTATAGAATGGATTACACACCTGCAGCCCTTTCTTGTACAATGTGATATCTTTTCATGAATGCAGCCTGTTTTTTTTACCCATCTGGGAGGATTGGAGAGACTATGGGCTATGTGTGAATTGGGTAACTGTAGCTTGAACCCATTTCCAAAGTTTATTTATAACCAGTGGAATTACAGTCCTCCCTGCAATGCGTCTTTTTGGTGTATTAACACCTAGACATTTACTCTAGTAACTTTGATCGGATTGCTATCCAGTCACCCACAATGCATTTTGATGACAGGTGTAAATGCAAATGTTTGTAAATGTAAATCATGATGTACTCTCAATTGATGGATATCCCTGTTAATGTCAATATTACGCATTGCTTGCTCCTCTAAACATTGGCAAACAAAGATGTAGGAAGATGTGAACATGCATACCAGTTGCACACATGAAAAATTTGGAATGAATATTTACAGCCTGAAATGGAAACTTCGTCCCCTTGCCTGTATTGATAAACATTATTTTATCCTGTACCATCCACAGGACAGTGGGAGAAGTGGTGAGTGGCGTAGTGTGTAAAGTATTTAATCAACCCAAGGCTCGGGCCAAGGAGCTGGGGATTGATATTTGCCTCATGTACATCGAGATAGAGAAGGCAGATGTTGTACAGGAAGAACTTATCAAGGGCCTGGACAACAAAAACCCCAAGATCATCCTGGCCTGTGTGGAAACCCTACGAATAGCACTCAGGTGAGAGTTAGACTGCACATGGAGCAACCCCCCCCCCTGCCTCCCCCAAAGGTGATGACTGAAATACCAACCTGACATGGGAGAACACCTAAACATGCTTGCCCCAGGGCCCTGTGGTTGATTAATCTGTTAATGCTTATTTTTGTGTAAAAGTCAGACTGGGTCACACAGGAACAAAGCTCCTCGGTACTGACTTCTGTGACTCTTTTCTACAGTGAATTTGGAGCCAAGACTGTGTCTGTGAAGCCCATAATCAAAGTGTTGCCAAAGCTGTTTGAGTCCAGAGAGAAGGCGGTGAGGGATGAAGCCAAGGTGTTGGCTGTAGAGGTCTACAGATGGATCCGAGATGCATTGAGGCCTTCACTCCAAAATATAAATGCTTTACAGGTTAGCATGGCCTCTTCTTTAACCAGTTAACACATTGTTTGTCTGGGGAGTCAAGCTTTGGCTATCACTAGAACTTTGTTTTACAGTTTGCAGTCATTGAACATTTGTAGCAGTTTTAAAGTAGGGGTGGGCAATATGGGTCACATCTTCTTTTGAGATTTATGGCGGTTGGCAAACAAGGGTCTATTGTCAGTAAATTGCGGGGATACATTGCGTCCTCAATATGTCTGGAGATCCGATCGCTCAAGCCTGGGACGCATTTGTACACATCGCATTTTAAGTGTAAACGAATGTCAGTTGACTCGGCAGTCAACAAAGCCTCCTTTGGGTTTAGAGTTTCTGTGTTTTTTTTTTTCAAAAATAGCATACATACGTTCATACATTATCCCAACCGGGGTCGTGGGAAGCTGGAGCCTATCCCGGCAGTCATTGGGCTACGGGGGGGGGGACACCCTGTACTGGCTGCCAGTCCATCACAGGGCCAAGGGTAACATTCATATAAATTAAATAAACATGCAGCATAAACTGCACTTAACTTATCCTCAGCTTGTAGCAACATTTGACCTCGTTTGTAATTTCTGACACGCTTCAGACCCACAACTAGAAAAGCCTCCGCCCGCTTGCACATTAAAGTTCAAGTTCATTTAACCAGTGCAGAGCTCGACCCGCTGGAATAATTTAAAAATCTGTGCCTGAACAGATGTGATCTGGTTGAGGCTGACAGGGTTCGGGTTGAATATTACAAACTCCAATGTTACGAAATTTTCATTTTCCAACGTAGTTTTAAGAATGAGTTTCAACTCTTGCTGTGTATTTTTTTTTTAGCAGTAAATAAAAGGCAAACATTGGAGCCTGACTCACTTAATTTTCCTCATCAGATATTTGTCTCTATCTGGCATGACATGCATTTGCTGAGTCCATGAAATTTTAATAATGCAAAACTATTTACCCACAATAGACTACCCCCCCCCCCCCCTGTCTCGGTCATTGCTCAACCCCCTCTGCCAATCTGGGGAGGGCTGCAGACTATAATGCCTCCTCCAATACATGTGGAGTCACCATTGTTCATTAATGTAGTTCGAATTCAGTTACTGCACACCATGCCGCCAGTGGCTGTTTTGGAAAGCAGCCTAGATTAGATGTACATTGTGCATACCCAAGAACAGACCAAAGTAGCCTACTTTCATTGTCAATTAATGGCTTAAAACAGAAAGAAAATTGAATATATTTGACACCAAACTGACAAGTTGACAGAATCTTCTTGTTGCACTGATCATGTAGGCCTATTTTTCTTAGATTTTGTTTTTAGTTAGGATACCTGGTGGAATAGTAGTAAGACTGGCAGTCGATGATTAGAGCTGAGAACCAGGGAGAAATTTGCACCACATCAGAAACTGACAAGCAAACATAGTCCCAGCAGATTGTTTATTAAGGTAGCACTGCAGCAAGAATATGACTTCATTACAGAAGAAACCGCCCCGTTGTAAAATGTCACTTAAGAATCGTCAAATTTCAGACTATGAAACTGCTGAATGATGAAAAAAATATATAAGGTGTACCCAAGTGGCCACTGAGTGTGCAACTCCCATAATGCATTCGGTTGTTCGTCTGAGAAGTTGTTTTGAACTTTGACTCCTGTAGATTTTAAAATTGATGGTAAAATTCTGAACCAAACAGCTGTTGCACAAGCGCGATGAACAGTTTAATTTCTTTTATTTATTCTGGAACATATTAGCAAATGTTGCAGTAGGGGTCTGGTGAGAAAGAGGGAGGTGCCCTTTGGTGGAATGGCAAAACCAAATGATGTGCTGAAAAGAAGGGAACTGTTGACTGCAATTGTGATTCAATGTGATCGACAGTACTCTTAATCCTTTCACATTGGTCAGACATTTGCTTCACCTGTTATTAAAAAAACAAAAATGGCTTAACGGGCGTCCGGGTGGCATGGCGGTCTATTCTGTTGCCTACCAACACGGAGATCACCGGATCGAATCCCCATGTTACCTCCGGCTTGGTCGGGCTTCCCTACAGACACAACTGGCTGTGTCTGCGGGTGAGAAGCTGGATGTGAGTGTGTGTGTGCTGGTCGCTGCACTAGTGCCTTCTCTGGTTGGTCCGGGTGCCTGTTTGAGGGGGGGGTAGCGTGATCCTCCCACATGCTACGTACCCCTGGTGAAACTCCTCACTGTCAAGGGAAAAGCAGCTGGCGACTCCACATGCATCAGAGGAGGCATGTGGTAGTCTGTAGCCCTCCCCGGATCGGCAGAGGGAGTGGAGCAGCAACTGGGGCGGCTCGGAAGAGTGGGGTAATTGGCTGGATGCAGTTGGGGTGAAAAAGGGGCAAAAAATAAAAAATTGGCTTAATGTAGCGGTAAACAAGGTGAAGTTTTGCGGTAAACTTCGGTCTTAAGTATTCTTTAGAATCAATTGCAATGGCACTGAATGAATATTTTTTCAGTACTTGGGGTCACTAAATACATTTTAGTTACTGTAATTTAATGTCATTTGTACTAGTTAAACAGAATATTCATTTACTTCCAGCTTAAGGAACTGGAGGAGGACTGGCGTCAGTTGCCACCAGGAGCTCCCAAACAGAGCCGCTTCCTTAGATCCCAGCAGGACCTGCGGGCCAAATATGAGCAGCAGGAAGAACTGGCCGAATCAGAGGCTAACCAAGCCAATGGTATGCAACTCACTTGTTTCTCTTTTGAAACGCTGGGTGAGTCGGATGGCATGTTTTTGAGTGAAGTGCTTCCCATTGTTTGTCTTTTTTCTTGCTTTTTGTACTCATATTGTTCCCTAATTCATACTGTCCTTGCCAAATTTGATATTTCAAGGAATGTCGATACTCCTCCATAGATATTCAAGGAATCATACTTTTCTACTGTAAAAAGTTTTGTTTATGCCCTTCTGTCATTATTTTAACATTTCACCAATTCTTTGTGCAAACTTTTTTGTCAAAAAAACAAAAACAAAACTTGACTGACAAAACATTTATCTTTACATCTGAGCTGAGACATTATGACAAATAACATGCTTGCGCTCTCTCGTTGAAGAAATTGAGGACGCAGCTCAGCAGTTGGATCCCTATGAACTCCTTGAGCCAGTGGAGATTCTCTCAAAACTGCCCAAAGACTTCTATGAGAAAATTGTAAGCTATGCAGATTGTTTAGAAAAGCTTTCCAGCAGGTGCCTGTGGCAATGGGAATTGAAGCTTTTGTCTCTCTGCAGGAAGCAAAGAAATGGCAGGAGAGAAAAGAGGCACTAGATGTGCTGGAGGTGCTTGCTAAAAATCCAAAACTAGAATCAGGAGACTATGGGGATTTGGTGCGAGCACTGAAAAAGGTAATCCAGTCTTTATGCTGCATATAAGTTAACCATTGTACCTGCTTTTTGCTGAACATTTCTTTCTCTTTGCATAATATCTTTGCATGTGTGCATACCTATTCTAGGTCATCGGTAAAGACACCAACGTCAATTTGGTCTCTTTAGCAGCAAAATGCTTAGCAGGATTGGCATCAGGTCTGAGAAAGAAGTTTGGATCATGTGCTGGCCTTGTAAGTTTCCACATGAATCAACAAGTGACAAATCACAAGACAGACTAACAGACATAATGTGACAGATGAGCAGTAGATGACATTTCGTTCCTTTTTCAAGGTGGTGCCAACTATTTTGGAGAAGTTTAAGGAGAAGAAGTCTCAGGTGGTGCAGGCTTTGCAGGAGGCCATTGATGCGGTGTTCCTGACTGTGAGTGTGTTTGACTGAAACTTCATTCGAGTAATTTTTTCCCTTCCAGCATCAATCAAAACTCTGTTTAATGAGCTGCTGTCAAACAACTGCTAAGACCAATTTTCATGTATCTGAATGAAAATTGCGTCTAATTGGCTGGACTATTTCCCTGGATTTTTATCCACAGCCTGGTGCTTTAAGTGTCTGAAAAATCCATGCCCCCCCCCCCCCAACAGTTAATGGTATTTGGTGACACAAAGGAAATTTGCTCTGGGGTTTAATGAATAGGTTTCTCTACATGTTTGAGTTTCCTTTAGAACACGTTTCACAGCTAAGTTTTCAAGGCCACTTGATTAATGGTTAATTAACCTTCTGAGCAAAGAAAATTAAGGGCTAATTAGAAGGGCAATGCATTTCAGCTCCGTGAACTGTTGTCATGTAATAGAAACTGTTTTGTTCCAGGGACCACACTGGCCTATGCCGACAGTCTTGGTCTGCCAGCCAATGTCAGTTAGTTTCTCAGGTCTTTGTTAGTGCTATTGGTTTCAAGTTTGGAGTTTGCAATTTGTAACAGTTACACTCAGTGCAGCCAGTGTAGTGAAATGCTTACTGAAATGCCACTACAATTAAATGTTTGTTCTTGACTATGAGGTAAAAAGAAGTCTAAATGTTAGGCAAAAAAAATATAAAGGATGATTAACATTATTACATCAGTGATTGGTTTTTGTCTCCAGACCACTCTCCAGAACCTGAGTGAAGATGTTCTTGCTGTGATGGACAACAAAAACCCTTCGATAAAGCAGCAGGCTTCCCTGTTCTTGGCACGAAGCATTCGCCTCTCCAGCCCTGCTACCCTGCCAAAGACCCTGATCAAACCCATCTGCTCTGCCATGCTGAAGGTTCGCTGCTCTGATTTCTACAGCTAAACTATTCCTGATATAAATTGGCTTTCATAAGGCGTGCCTTAATCAGTTGCTCCAATTTAGTTGCCTTGGTTGTAATCCATTAAATGTTGTTGTTTCAGAGATACTGTATGAGCTTAATGATGCTTCCTATTAATGTTGTACTCATTCTGTCTCTTTGTCCCTGTGGTAGCTAGTAAATGATTCTGTTCCAGAGGTCCGTGACGCTGCTGTTGAAGCTCTGGCAACCATAATGAAGGTTGTTGGAGAGCGGGCTGTTAACCCCTTCTTGGTTGATCTGGATAAAGCAAAGCTGGATAAGGTGAACTTTGGCTTTTTCTCTTTTTTAAAAAAAATGTCTTTTTCCCTTTTTCTCCCAATTTAGTGGCCAATCACTCACTATTCTAGTTCAATCACCCACCCCCGTACTGCATGCATTCGCCAACTGCATCTCTCCAGCCGGCAGTCTCGAAGGAGACTCCTCGCCACTTCCGTGACAAGGTGAATCCAGGCTGAACCACTGCTTTTTCCGACACACACAGAGACGCATTCATGTGACGAACACAAGCCGACTCCGCCCCCCTCCTGAAGACAGCATTGCCAATTATTGCTACTTCATCGAGTCCGGCCATAGTCGGATCTGACGAGACTGAGGTGCGAACTCTGGTCCCCAGTGGGCAACTGCATCGACACAAAGCCGATGCTTAGACCGCTACACCACTGCTGACCCGAGCTTTGGCTTTTTAATACAAGCTTTCAGAGTTTGCAAATAATTAAAATCATGGAGTACAATCCTAGATTTTGGGGAAACTTGAGAGGCGTTAGATTCCAACCTTAACACTCAAGCATGAAATCCATACTTTTCATAGTCGTATGAGGTATGGTAATTTAATGATCGTGACAGCCCTAGTATTCACAAGCCATTAGGTCCGATTATCAATACTAGACAAACATTTCAGAGATATGTTACTTACAGCTTGGTTTTCTGACTGCTCAACACAGCTCTTTACAGATGGAAGAGCCCCATCTTTAAGCTCCAGCCTAGCCAAAAATTCAGCTTCATACTGGGCTCTGTTGAGGAAAGAGTCCTGTGAAGTGGCGTGAACAGACACGTTGGTATATTGCTGTTGGCCCGAAAAAAAACTATCCAAAGTTGTCTGGTGCTTTCTTTATGAAAAGCAAACAAATCGAAAATCCGGCGTTGAACTGTGCCCATTTTGGGTAGCAGTCCTCTGTCAAATGAAGGGTACACAATTAAAAGTTGGGGTTGTACTGTGTGATAAAAGGAATAGTGATAAAAGGAATTTTAACCACTGAGTCTTCACTTCATCTTCCTTCGGAAGTCCATACAAAGGGAATTTGCCTTCGCACTGAAGAAAATAGCATCTTCCCGACATTGCGATACGCACTAACCAAACTCTTCCCTGCTTCCACTCAACCAAGCTTTGTTTGAGTCCTCCCTGCCCCCACTATACCTACTACCTAACTTTGTTTGAGGGTGGCCCAAACTAGCTGCTAGGTGGGCATTATGAAAATGTGTTACATAGTGACGTAGATAAGTGATGGAAGAAAACGCTGGACTACAAATGAGGCGTTTCAGGCAGTGTTTTCTGCCACAGAGAATAACTCCCTTTGGCGAGGATTTTGGGCTTTAAAACAGCAGACGTTTTACTCGAACCTCCCAGCTACACACTAAAGGAAAGGGGAAAAACCCAAAAACATGATATGACCTCTTTAAAATACCAACTTCCAGTTGAGCCCAGCCCACTTCCGCCCCCCACATTCCAGGTACGGATACAGATAATTTAGTTTGTTGAACAGATACACATAATGTTGTACTTGTTCATCCCTATTATTTAGTAATTATCACTGTTTTATTGTCCAGCATTATACAGTATGATGCATTGTCTGTGTGTATGCCAGAACCAAACTTCATTTTCACATTCAATAAGCCATAAAGGGCTAATATTTTTGAAGTGTGATTTAAAGGGCTGTTCCGTGATATATATGTTCTCCTGAAAGTGTAAATATCAGCAGGGGATAGTGAGTTGCAATATTTTAAAAGTAAATGACTCACAAATTGCACCTTTTTAATGGTATTTACACCATGGTCCGTGAGAATACTTGTTTCTGATTGGCTGGAGGGTGTGCGTTAAAACCGTATAACACACTTAGTTTGGCTAACATTTAATCATTGTTCTAAATTCATGTGCTGGCTGCAAATGTGCTGTGTAACCACCATACCAATACCAACATGCTGATTCAGTAGCAAGCCCAGTAAACATTTAAAGTTGGCTTGGAGGCTATCTTCTGCTTTATAACCTTTTAATTCTGAGTCCAAAACATAAAAAAAAAGTGAATGCTTTTATTTGACTTCCTCAGTAAATGACCATAGTATAAGCAGGATAATCTATGACAAGGTGTGCATGAAAGAATTTTAATGCATGATGCTGAGGCAACCACTCTTTTTTTTCTTTCATTCATCCCCACTTTCCTTCATTTATCCCCACTTTCACACCTTGTTCAACTGCTTTAGTCTTTATTTTGATTTGGTCTGACTTCTTTCTTCCTCAGATAAAAGAGAGCACTGACAAGATGGAGGTTGCAGAAGGGAAGAGAGGAGGGGAAGATAAGGTGAAGACTGCCCCAATAGCACAGCCAGGGCCTAAGCCTCTAGAGAAACCTTCAAGGCCCCCAGAAAAGGCCCCTCTGGCTAAGGTGAGCTTTGAATTTGTAGGCAATTTTTAATGTATATATTTTCTCACATGTTTAAGGGAAAATTCACCAATTTTCAACCTCTGTGTCTGCGACAAGGATTGCATATGAGAAACCCTTGTATTTGTTTCTGATTGTTTTGGCATCGCTGGACCAGCAATGAAAGTTTGTTTTTGTTTTTGTTTTTTTTTTTTACTCCAAGTGACGTATTGTAGCACAGTTTATGGCAATAAAAATTACAGCCTAGCAGGGTTTCTAATACTCTAATCTACACTAAACATGCTGTTTAAAATTAAAAAAAAAAACACGTCTTTATTCCATCAGTTAAGCTACGTTTGCGATGGTGTAAATGATGCCCCACAACACTAACAGAGAGGATTTTATGGATGACGATACAGGGACTTGCACACAATGCCTTGTGGTACATGTAGGTGCTTTGGGAAAGACTTTGTGAGCAGGAGAACACCTTTTTTGTCCTGTCCCACCCCTCCCCATCAGAATTGCTATGTAGGTTTGCACATACATTGAATTTCACTCTGGTTTCGTGGCTCTCTTTGTACTTAGCACAGAATAATAACACAACAATCTTCAGATATATACACAAGGATGGACTATGTACAGGTGAAATAAGAGGTGATAAAGTGCAATGATGCAGAGAATATATCAAGAGAAGCTGAAATAAATAGCGCTAACCACTGGGCGGCATGGTGGTCCAGTGGTTAGCGCTGTCACTTCACAGCAAAAAGGTCCTGGGTTCAAACCCCGGGGTTGTTCAACCTTACGGGTCATCCTCTGTGTGGAGTTAGCATGTTCTCCCCGTGGCTGCGGTGGGTTTTTTCCAGGTGCTCCGGTTTCCCCCGCCATCAAAAGGACATGCATGTTAGGGTTAATACTCCTGTCTGTGCCCCTGACCGAGGCATGGCAAGACGAACTGGAGTTGGTCCCCAGGCACTGCATGGCGGCCGCCCACTGCTCCGAGCTACACAGCTAGGATGGGTTAAATGCAGAGGAAGAATTGCCCTATGGGGATTAATAAAGTAGTAAAAGAAAACAATAAATATTAGCAGGTTACTTACATACATGCCTGAGGTAGATGGACATGACAGAGTGTACCAATATATGTACAGTACAGTTATATACAAAATGGTTAGATTTATTTGACAATGTTAAGCATTCAATTGAATGACAGCCCATGGAAAGAAACTGTTTTTATATCTCGTTCATCTTTGGTACAGTGCTCTGTAGTGCCTACCAGAGGGGGAAGAGTTGAAACAGGTATGATGGGTCTGCATAGATGTTGCCTGCCCATTTCCTGAGTCTGGAGGTGTAGAAGTCCTGAATGGTGGGCAGGATGGCACCAATGGGTGTTTTTTTGTTTTTTATGCATACTTAACTGTCCATTGTTGTCTGTCCCTGTCATGTTTGGTGGCCGATTCCAAACCGGACAGTGATGGATGTTCAGAGGACAGACTGGATTATTGCAGTGTAGAACTGAATCAGCAGTTCCTGAGGCAGGTTGAACTTTCTGAGCTGGTGGAGAAAGTACATCTGCTGCTGGGCCTTTTTGATGATTGTGTCTATGTTGAATGGCCACCTTAGGGCCTGGGAGATTGCGGAACCCAGAAATCTGAAGGTTTTCATTGCAAGACCGTGGGTGCGGGGCGCTCCGCTCCTCTCCTCCTGAAATCCACTGTCATCTCCACTGTTTTGAGCATGTTCAGCTCCATGTTGTTATGGCCGCACCAGAGGACCAGCTGTTCAACCTCCTGTCTACATGCAGATTCGTCACCATTCAGGATAAGGCCAGTGTGATGGTTGTTGTCCGCAAGCTTCAGGAGTTCACCTGAGGTGCAGTCATTTGTGTAGAGGGGAGAGCACACATCTCTGGGGTGGGGGGGTGTTATAATAAATATTTCATGTAATGATAAATATATAATTTTATTATATTCTTATTATAATATAATAAATATAATGTATTATAATAATTATATATTAAATTTATATATATGTATATATACACGTGTGTGTGTGTGTGAGAGAGAGTGTGTGTATGTATATAGTGTATATACACACACACACACACACACACACACACACACACACACACACACAAACAAATATGATTATAAAAAAATTTCAAATAGTGTTGAGATCCCAATTAGGCTAACAGCTTTAACAGCTTGCTTTGGTGTCCCTCCTCCTGACCTGCCATTATCATATAAAGGAGACCTGGTAGCTTTCACAACTCTTCTGGCCAGATGCCTCATTTTATTACGGTGGAAATCACCCACTCCTCCATCTCACTCAGTGTGGCTCAGAGACATTTTGTATTTTATTAAGATGGAGAAAATAAGATGTGTCACAAAGGGTTCAACAACCAGATTTCCTAAAACATGGGCTCCTTTTCTTTTCTTTAAAATTGTTAAGGAACTGCAGTCACTTGACACCTCATAAACTTGGGGTAATCTATTCACATGTGTGGTGATATGGGTGTATCCCTAACTATTTTTTTACCATTATATTGTTTTTCTGTATAATCTGTAATTTCATTTTATAATATTGTTTATTTGTCTTGAGTAAACTGTGTTTTCTCTAATTGGCTAGGCGGCCAGGCTATATAATAGGTTTGTTTGTTTTTGGGGTTCTTTTCTGTTGCAATTTTGTTGCTATTTTTTTCTGGTTTTTTTTCCCTATGTTAATATAAACATTGACTTCATGTATGTATGTACAATATTATGACTGTAAAATTTCAGTAAAAAAAAGTTGTAAAAATTATCAATTATATAAATGTAAATTGTAATATTATTATATATTATAATAAACATATTTTATCTAACAAGAAAAGCGCTATATAAAAATGCAGTCCATCCATCCATCCTTTAATTTTGTGCAGCAATGATCCAGACGTTTTTGGGTTTTTTTTTGTCCCTTATGAGACATTTAACATGCTATCTGTATTTTGACAGTTCGTGGTTGAGGTTTGCTCAGTTAAAATCCCCAAGGATAACAAGTAGGGAGTCTGTATATTTGTGCTCCATGTTTGTAATTTGATCAGCCAGGTGTTTTAATGCCTCTTTAACACAGGCCTGGGGTGGGATATAGACACCGACCAGAATAAATGATGAAAATTCCCGCGGTGAATAGAATGGTTTAGAGAGGGCTGTATGATTTCTTCAACACACAGACAGCCATACACCAACCTTCATTTATATGCCCCCCCCCCCTTATTATTTTCACCTGATAGCTCCGTTTCGCAGTCCGCATGAAAGACTTGGAACTGCAGCAGATGAAGTATACTGTCATTATATGCTTACTAAGCCAGGTTTCAGTGAGACACAATGGCAGATCTGGAAAAGTCAGAGTTTTTTCTTTTTATGAATAGGAGTTTGTCCATCTTGTTGGCCAGAGAGCAGACATTCACCAGGTCGATTGACAGGAGGGCTGTTCTAAGTTCTCAGTGTCGCAGTTTAATGAGCGCTCTGGCTACATAGTCTGCACAGGGCTGTACATACCAATCAAGACCTCGGCAAGACTTGTTAAAACATTCAGTTAAAGTTGGTATAAAAGTCTTCAGTTTGTCCGGTGGACAGTTGGAGGCTTAAAAGTTCTTCCTTGCTGTATGTGATCAATGAGTTGACACTGGAAACAAAAACAAAGAACAAGAGCATGCAGAACCGAGGCTACCGTCCACGATGCCATCTTGATGTATATGTTTTCCATCAATATAGTACGCAATGAGGCTTCAATCCACTACATTACTCATCGGTACTGATTGCACATACAAAATCATCGGTGAAATTTCCCTTTACGTTTAATTTGTAATTTTGACAGCATACCTAAAGGTGTGTGTGTGTGTGTGTGTGTTTTTCCTAGAAAACCAAGCCCAAACCCACCAGCGACCGGCAGTCACATAGGGGACAATGTAGAAAAACAACAGAGACCAAAGAAGTGTCGGAAACTGAGCTGTCTGTGAGTGAGAACTTAAATATTTAATATAGATTGTATAAAATATTTAATATAGATTATATGAGGAAGAATATAGAAAAACTGGCCTGATGTCACATGATAGTTTGGTTTGACTAAGTCAGGTGGTACTTATGTTGACTTGCTTGTTCCTCTTGCAGATGGAAGTGTGTGAGGAGAGAGCTGCTGCTGTTCTCCCTGCCCTTTGTGTCCAGCACCTGGACAGCACCAACTGGAAGGAGAGGCTGGCTAGCATGAATGATTTTCTAAAGGTTTGCTGCTGTGCTCAAGTTACCGCTTTAATTTTGATAACAATTCAGTGTCAGATGAAATTTTTAGATCATGTGTTTGTCTCCTGGGCTTTTTAGCAGCAAATTCATTTACAAATGGTAGGAATTTATCTTGGCGGGATCCTCTTCAAAAAGACCCAAGGACATAAATTCAGTATTTAAAAAGCTAGTATCTAACTAGGTCTATGGAAGACTACCAACATAAGAATATCAAAATAACTAATCCTGCACATTTTGTGTAGGCTGTGGAGCAGATTGACAGTCATCAGATGCCCTGTCAGGCTCTGGTCCGCATGCTGGCCAAGAAACCAGGCTGGAAGGAGACTAACTTTCAGGTACTGTATATTGATGTTTGGTTTGCAAATTAAAGGGCATTTTAGAACTCTGTTATCTTAGCTTTTTATTTTATTTTTATTTTTTTAATACAGATTGAGATGTTATTGGCAATCTAATTCACTGATGGTGGTCAGGCTGGTTTGAAAAGTGGTTTGTACGTTGGTGATCCAAGAGCTGAAGTTCATTCTACACTGGCACTGTATAGGTCTTGGCTAACTGTTTAAAATATAAATGGAATGCGAATAATCGTCATGGTTTCCAAACTTAAATCTGCATGGAGAGGAAGAAAAATCGAGATTGTGATAACAAATTTTATCTTGAAAGTTTTAGTCGAATGAATTGTGGCTACAAGCCTGGTGTCTTTAACTTTTTTTTTTTTAAATTTAAAGCCCCTTTTTTCCCCTGTCAACCAGCCAGGCACATGCACTTAAGGAGTCAATGCCCACTTGCACAGACAATACATTTTTTTTGTTCTTATCGTTGAATAGACAGTTTTATTTTTTCTACTGTTCGCTTTTGTAGGTGATGCAGTTGAAGCTCCAGGTAGTGGCAGTGATTGCTCAAAGGGGTAATTTTTCCAAGACATCTGCCTCTGTGTTGCTGGATGCTCTGGTGGACAAGGCTGGGGATGCCAAGTGTGGACAGAAGGCCAAGGAAGCCCTGACTGCCATCGGGGAGGCCTGCTCTTTACCCTGGACCGCTGAGCAGGTAAGAACAGCCCTGTTTGGATAGGTCAACTTTATTTGTATAGCCCTAATCACTGTTATGATCCCAGAGGGCTTCACATTAAATTCTCAAAAAACAGGTAAATACAGTAAATAACAAGGTTTATTACACCACGTCCTTAGACCCTCTGTTTGGATGAGGGAGATGTTATACAAAAAAGAAGGGTTTCCCCCCCAGGAAAAAGGTGGGAGAAACCTCAAGAGAATCAGAAGGGATCCCTTTTCTAGGACAGATAGGTGTGCGTTGGTGGTAGTCAGTTAATGGATCTTTTTTTGATAAATGCTTCTTTTTTTTTTTTTTAAAGGTTATTTCAATGGCCTTTGCTCAGAAAAACCCGAAGAATCAAGCTGAAACACTGAACTGGCTAATCGACGCCATAAAGGAGTTTGGTTTTGCAGGGTAAGCTGTCAACATCACTTGGCAGTGTCTGCTGTGTCTTATCTTTGCTGAGTGTGACTGAATGAAGCATATCCCTTTTCCCTGCAGGATGAATGTAAAAGCTTTCATGAGCCATGTCAAGATTGCTCTAGGAGCCACCAATCCTGTGAGTGGATCTCCATTTTGAATTCAGCCTCCTATTCTAATCTGAATAGAATATGTTCATCTGTTTTGTGTTATTTGTCTTTGAGCTCAATGGGCTATACTGCTAGTAAGATTTGCTTGTTTTAGAAGTTGAGTATTTAAATACTTTGCCATTGCCTTATTTTCTATAGTAACCTGTGTGCATGTTGTGTGCATGTAGGCTGTGAGAACTGCAGCCATATGCCTGCTTGGTGTAATGTACCTGTACATGGGAGCGCCACTGCGGATGTTCTTTGAGGATGAAAAAGCTGCCTTGCTCTCTCAGATTGACGCAGAGTTTCAGAAGGTAAGTTGGATAGCCTCCTCAAACAGGGTAGCAGAATCCAACAGAACATTTCCCAAGTATTATAAAATGGATACACTGGCGTCCCGGTGGCATACCACATAAGGCTGAGTCCTTACCGCAACGGCCTGGGTTCGAATCTGGCCCGGGCCCTTTGCTGCATGTCATCCCCTCGCTCTCCCCTGCCTTTCATGTCTCTCTCAACTATCACTATCCAATAAAGTCGTAAAATGCCAAAAAAATATCTTGGATAAAATGGATACACTGCTAATGCTTTTTTGACATGAGTGTGAATTACATCTTATCTCTCTTTGTTCCTTAGATGCAGGGCCAGACCCCCCCTGCTCCCACCAGGGGCTCCAAGAAAAAGACAGAGGACCAGGAGAAAGGAGATGAGCTTAAGGAGCAGGAGGAAGAAGGAAACGCTGATGTCATGGATCTGCTTCCCCGCACTGATATCAGGTTACTATGGCAACTTAAATTCATTCATTTAGATTCCACACTCCAGGGTATCACTGATGGTAGTGGTACCAGAACTAGTTTATTTATTTATTCCCCTTTTACACCAAACCATTTTGGACTGCTTTGAATTTGTTTGGACTGATATGGTCCTTGGCTCAAAATGCTGGTAAATCAGTCCTGGGTACAGCATAGCAGTCCTCCTGGGTATTGACACATCATTTTTCCTGATATCATATCGGTCGTCTTCTTACAGAATCTCACCACATTTATTGCTTTAAATGTGCAACCAATGAAAATGCATTGTAGTGTTCCATCGTGGAAGATAGAAACCTGCTGTGCTTTCATGTGGCCGAATATTCCTCCCTATTTTGCTGCACTGTAAAGTTGATGGAATAATTACAACTTCATGTTGTGAAATGAAAGCCTATTAATTTTTTAAAAATCGAGTTACACACGATGGTTCATACTAACGAACGGACGGACTATTTTGCACGATGCTCGAAACACACACACACATATATATATATATATATACACTCACTGGCCACTTTATTAGGTACACCTTGCTAGTACCGGGTTGGACCCCCTTTTGCCTTCAGAACTGCCTTAATCCTTCGTGGCATAGATTCAACAAGGTACTGGAAACATTCCTCAGAGAGTTTGGTCCATATTGACATGATAGCATCACGCAGTTGCTGCAGATTTGTCGGCTGCACATCCATGATGCGAATCTCCTGGTCCACCACATCCCAGAGGTGCTCCATTGGATTGAGATCTGGTGACTGTGGAGGCCATTTGAGTACAGTGAACTCATTGTCATGTTCAAGAAACCAGTCTGAGATGATTCGAGCTTTATGACATGGCGCGTTATCCTGCTGAAAGTAGCCATCAGAAGATGGGAACACTGTGGTCATAAAGGGATGGACATGGTCAGCAACAATACTCAGGTAGGCTGTGGCGTTGACACGATGCTCAGTTGGTACTAAGGGGCCCAAAGTGTGCCAAGAAAATATCCCCCACACCATTACACCACCACCACCAGCCTGAACCGTTGATACAAGGCAGGATGGATCCATGCTTTCATGTTGTTGACGCCAAATTCTGACCCTACCATCCGAATGTCGCAGCAGAAATCGAGACTCATCAGACCAGTCAACGTTTTTCCAATCTTCTATTGTCCAATTTTGGTGAGCCTGTGCAAACTGTAGCCTCAGTTTCCTGTTCTTAGCTGACAGGAGTGGCACCCGGTGTGGTTTTCTGCTGCTGTAGCCCATCTGGCTCAAGGTTCGATGTGTTGTGCATTCAGAGATGCTCTTCTGCATACCTCGGTTGTAATGAGTGGTTATTTGAGTTACTGTTGCCTTTCTTTCAGCTCGAACCAGTCTGGCCATTCTCCTCTGACCTCTTGCATCAACAAGGCATTTTCGCCCACAGAACTGCTGCTCACTGGATATTTTCTCTTTTTCGGACCATTCTCTGTAAACCCTAGAGATGGTTGTGCGTGAAAATCCCAGTAGATCAGCAGTTTCTGAAATACTCGGACCAGCCCGTCCGGCACCAACAACCATGCCATGTTCAAAGTCACTTAAATCACCTTTCTTCCCCATTCTGATGCTCAGTTTGAACTGCAGCAGATCGTCTTGACCATGTCTACATGCCTAAATGCATTGAGTTGCTGCCATGTGATTGACTGATTAGAAATTTGCGTTAACGAGCAGTTGGACAGGTGTGCCTAATAAAGTGGCCGGTGAGTGTATATATACAGATGCAGGAAAAAAAAGTTTAATACATGGCAGTATAAGCCTGTTTCGTGCGTCGCACACTCATCAAAACTTTTTTTCCTGCATCTGTATTGATATTCCGCTCCTCATTAGTTGAGCACTTCTATTAACACCATTGACGGTTTCGGGGGGAAAAAATGCTATATATATATAAAACTTTGTTAAAAGAAACACTCGGTAGAGAAAGTGCTCAACAAATAAGGAGCAAAATAATCCTGGATTATATATATTTATAAAGCCAGTGAGTCAAGTAAATTCTTTATGAGACAGTATAAGCTTGTTTCATGTTATAAGCAATCATCAGTTTATGGCATGAAACAAGCTTGTACTGTCTCATAAAGAATTTACGTAACTCACTGGATTAATTTTGCTCCTTGTTTGTTGAGCACTTTCCCTACCGTTGAATGTTTCTTTTAACAAAGTGATATATATATATATATATATATATATACATGTGTGTGTGTGTGTGTGTGTGTGTGTGTGTGTGTGTGTGTGTGTATTTTTTGAGCACTTTTATCAACACCATTGATGGTTTCTGAAAAAAAATATTATCAAGGTGGATGTAAGAAAAAAAAATGTAATTCATATCAGAACAAGCCTATTTCATGTGCCTACATCTATCTTAATATTCCACTCATTTGTTAAGCACTCTTACCAACACCACTGATGGTTTCAGGGGAAAAAAAACACTATATATATATATATATATATATATATACACACACACACACACACAATGTGTGTGTGTGTATGGCAGCACTCTGATTTAATGAACGGAAATGGGTGTGTGCATCTGAAATCTGGCTTTCCAGGAAAAAGCTTGAATCAACTTGGTCTTATCAACAATCCTAGGATTTTGGTATAACAGAGGTTTTAGTTTTGTGATTGAATATCTGGTTGCTTTTTCCCATTTGACATTTTCATTGCAGTGGCAAGCTCACAGGGGAAATGGCGGCCAAGATCGGGGACAAAAATTGGAAGATTCGGAAGGAAGGTCTGGAAGAGTTGGCAGCGGTCATCTCTCAAGCCAAGTTCATCAAGACCACAGTGGGAGATCTGCCTACCACACTCAAAGCTCGCCTCGGTGACTCAAACAAGATCCTGGTGCGTAGCATGGTTGTCACCACAACTACAAAAGTTAACCAGGATGTAGGTCTACTGAACAAGATGCACTAGAACTGGCACACTTCTATGGATGTCAGATTATATGGTTGTTCATGGTTTTTCAGTTGTCTAAATTTAACTTGATATTTTAATACGTAGTTGTACCTCAAAATATAGAGTTATATGTATATTAATGTTGGCTACACATAAAAAAAGTAAATGAAATGTGGTTACAAGTGCTGCCAATTGCAGAAAATTACTGCAGAGGTCAGTCAAAATCCAGTCTTCTGTTGGTATTCTCTGGTTGAATTATTTCTTTCTCCATTGAAGTTGTAAGGATAAGATTCAAGAAGTTTTGTCTGTCACAATGTCACAGAAATTCTTCTTTGACATGGCTCATACATCAGACAACACAAAACAGACAAATTAAAAACGCACGAGTAAAAAGATGAAATTTTTTTAAATAAGGACAAAGGTTAAAAAGACGTTATTTAGCACTTTGTGGAATCATTAAAGTACTTATTTTGATTTATTTAGGGTTCTTATGGCTTAGGTAATTAAGGCCTTTTTGTGGGTGTTTTTCTTGGCCAGGGGGACTTTTTAACAGCGGCCTGACGGGAGTAACGTGACCTATTCTTTTCCCTGCTGGTTTAAAAGCTTTTTGCACATTGATATTGTTTGTAAGGTATTTGAGCTACACTTGATCCAGCAGACATGATCTTTCAGCTATTTTTAATAGTAATTATTCAAATTCCTTTTCTACGGGAGATGAGCTATAGGCTATTATGCTTAGTAACTTGGACCTCATTTTTGCAGTGCTGCAAATGTAAAATAATCTCACACGAATTCTTCACCATCACAGAAGAGTGGGCAGTAGATGGGTCTTGTACCTCAATTCCTATAAGCACGTGTGCCAGTCTTATTTTTGAACATTTCAGGTCCAGCAGACCCTGTCAATCCTCCAGCAGCTGGCAACGTCCATGGGTCCTGGCCTCAGGCAGCATATCAAGAGTCTGGGCATACCCATCATTACAGTCCTTGGAGACAGCAAGGTACAGGGAACCTGACTGTTTTGACATCTCTTCCCACAAAGCAAGAATAGAATGCATCTGATTTTGTTTTCTCATAAAATTGCAATGTTGATCACTTTCCCTGAAATTGTGTAAATGCTAATAATGTCAGTAGTGGTAGTACTACTACTACCACTACTACTACCTTCGGCTGCTCTTGTTATGGGTCGCCACAGCGGATCATCCGTTTCCGTCTTTCACATTATATAAAAACACATGTATATTAAGTAAAAGACGTTTTGTAGGCCATACTTTGAATAAGAAGGCAAGTCTGTGTCTACAGGGTGAATATAAGCCCTGTTTGTGAGAGGGAGAGTGTGCATGTTCTCCTTGATAATGGATAGCTTTCGTCTTTCATATCCCCGTCCACTATTGGAAGCTTTCTCATTGAGGGATTCCCCTGTTGTACTTTATTCCTCAGAGCATGGTCCGTACCACGGCTCTGGCCACCCTGACTGCCTGGGTAGAGCAGACAGGCATGAAGGAGTGGTTGGAGGGGGATGAGTTTTCTGAGGAGCTGAAGAGAGCGAACCCCTTCCTCAGACAAGAGGTAGGACTATTGGTCCATCTTACCTGTTTCTAGATTAAAAACAATGTGTGAGGTTAGTCGCGGTTGGCAATATTCCTTGTGGTAAATGCCGCTAGAACAATACTGGTGATACTTACTAACTGTTGAAACGGGTGTTTTTATCACTAAATTAAACATATTTCATTTATCCAGCATTTCGCAGATCAGGTTAAATAAATAAAAACATGCTACATTGCACCTTTTGAGCTGATAGCACATCAACAACATTGTTTGAGTTGGTGTCACTGTTTGGCTGCCATCAAACAGTTAATGGGTTTCTCCAGCAGGGGCATTCCAAAAAACAGTCAGAATCCAATATGCTGTGGAGGGATTATCGTGCACTATTAGAAGGGCAAATAAATCAGGATCCCCGCGGACCCTTAAAAAGTTTGTTTGTTTGTTGTTGTTTTTTTTTAGTTTTAAGATTTTAAAATATCTGTAATTTTAGGAATTGAGGCATTAAATTTACTCTTGGGCAGAATGAATGAGTCTGATCTTTTTTTTTCCAGTTTTTGTTTTGTTTCCTATTCCACAACATCCCAACAATTATTGCAAACAATGTACAATGCATTTGCGCTAAATAGCATACACTACATCACCAGGGGCAGTGGGACTCGGACACAGTAGCTAGCAGGCGACAGATGAGGCGGCAAGCAAAAATAAAATGGGCTAATGTAAATGAAATCTGAAATGGTTGAAGGATAACAAATATCGTGGTTGGCTTAAACAGTTCAGCAATTCTTAAGAGGCATGATATGAACTGGAGTTGCAAACATTCAAACTGATGACATCTATCCATTATCCGAACCACTTATTCTGCTCTCAGGGTCACGGGGATGCTGGAGCCTATCCCAGCAGTCATTGGGCGGCAGGCGGGGAGACACCCTGGACAGGCTGCCAGGCCATCACACAGGGCTGACACACACACACGCACACACACATTCATACCTAGGGACAATTTAGTAATGCCAATTCACCTGACCTACATGTCTTTGGACTGTGGGAGGAAACCGGAGCACCCGGAGGAAACCCATGCAGACACGGGGAGAACATGCAAACTCCACACAGGACGGACCCCCAAGGTTGGACTACCCCGGGGCTCGAACCCAGGACCTTCTTGCTGTGAGGAGACTGCGCTAACCACTGCGTCACTGTGCCACCAAACTGACGACAATGGGTTGTAAAGCGCTAGTCTCATGAAATCTGAAAAGCACAAGTGCTATGCTAGCACTCGAGAAAGCACCGTTGCCATCGAGTCATACGTATGTTGCCTGTTGCTAGCTTGACTGCTGATGATAATGTTGGAGCTAATTTGTCTGCTGCAAATATACGTCTGCCTGAGCTACAGGCTCCACAACTACCACTGCTCAGCTGAGCAGTCAACAGACAGCACATTGAAGGCAGTAATAGCATGGGTACTGAGTCTCAAAAAGAAAGCAGACAACTTCACAGAAGTAGCAGAGAATACTGCAGGGATGAAAATGGCAATGCTGATAACAAACTCCAACACACTGAGGAGGCGAGCAAAGGAAATGAGAGCAGTTGCGAGTGCTAGATGGTGAAATTGATAAGATGGCTGATGATGAGCTGCAACATGTCATGAGACAAAGCGTCCATTGACAGAGAGGGTCAAAGACACTTCAGATTCTTTGTGCCAAAGAGGGTCTGAAAAGGAAATACATTTATGTTTGGTTATGTTAACTTTTCACCTGTCTTTATATTGCTTTTACATTCATATTCAATAAAACTCAACAACAGTGTATACTGTCTAGTTTGTAGGTTTTTTTTTTTTTGGTCATGGAAACGGTATTTTTTTTTCCATTTAGAGGTATTAAAAATGTCTTAAAAGTCATTAAATTTGTACTTTAAAAGTGTGCAGATACCCTGAATCGCTTGAGTGGTGAAAGGCAGTAATAGTTATAAACTCTGTTGTTAGCAGCACAACTGTAAAAATGGATCCGCTATGACAAGTCTAGAATGTATTGGTGTTTATGTAAATGCACCCCAGTACTGTTTCTCCCTGCCATTTCTACCTCTGTTTTGTTTTTCAAAATGAGTCTCTAAAACTATTTAATGTCATTTTATTTTTGTTTTTTTTTTTTTCAACCCTCAGTTGCTTGGTTGGCTGGCAGAGCGGTTGGCCACTGTTCGCTCAGTGCCCTCTGACTTGCAGCTCTGTGTGGCTCCACTGTATGCCTGCCTGGAAGACCGCAATATAGATGTGAGGAAGAAAGCCCAGGACGCCCTTCCCATCTTTATAACACACCTGGGCTTTGATAAGATGAACAAAGCTGCAGCAAAGCTTGCGGTGGGTAGTATGACCGAGATAAGGGCCAATGCTTAGTTTTATGAATACAGACGCCATTGTTTTGAACAAATTTATCACTTCACATTTATCATTTATCATTCACATGAGTATTTGTCTCTATTCTGTGGTGGAAGGGTAGGTATTGCATCCCGTTTTTTCTAGTTTGTGGTAACAAATAGCACACAAGATGTATGATTAAGTCAGGGAATATGAACTGTTGAAAGGGAGCAGCTACCCTCTGACAAATGTTGCTCAAATTAGTCCTTTTTTTCAAGGTGTAACTTGAATGTATTGCATGTTTATTGCAGTTCAGTGGTCAATGTTTTTTTTTTTTAAATCTTTTTCCTAAATTCCTATAATGACTCTTCATTGTGTAGCCTGCATCTAAGGACCAAGTGGTGGCTTTGCTGGAAAAAGCCAGATCCTCTGTGCCAGCTAAACAGGCCGCTCCTGCCAAAGCTGCCCTCGCCAAAGCGCCTGCCACTGGCTCTGCTGCCAAACCTACTACAGGTGGGATAATTTAACATCTGCTAAAGATGGAAATGTGTCCTTTTCAGTAGATTGCACCAGCTGAATGGTCTGTGTCCAACTGCAAGGAACTTTATGATCAATATTTCATCCTTCATCTTCCCATTGTAGCAGCAAATGAGGCAGATCCAGTCGTCTTGGATTCAGAGGTCAGCGAGGAGAAATCTCACTCCAAGAATGCCAAGACAGGGTCTGCACCAGCAGGAAAAGTAAGTTTTCAACTAGTGTTGGTGTTTGAAAAATTACTTTTTCAGTTTGTGACAGTTGGTCTTGGGGAAATGTTTATTGGCTATCATGACAACCAGTGGGTTTTTTTTTTTGAAAGGTTGTTGTGTTGACTTTGTTTTTGGCTAACAGAGGTCTCAGAAGGTAAACTACAGCTTCGGAAGGAGTATGAAATATAGTGTGGAGAAAGAGGCTGGTGTCAGCAATTATCTAAGCTCCTCCAAAGGAAAGAACTGCAGACTGGTACTATAAGCCTGCATCTTATGCAATACACAGGAATTGGCACACATTGGAATTAACTTCATGGAAATCCATCACTTACTCTTTCACTTTCCTACTGGTCTTTGTTCCTCTCCCTATCCTGTTATCAACTTAGGGACACTCGGGCTGTTAGTATGCGTGTGGGTTAGTTTCTCTGTCCTCGATCTGGTTTTCAACTCTGCATCTCTAAATGGCAGCCTTGGAAGATGCACTGAATTGGTTGATCCTCCTCGCATGTCATAACTGTCTTTTGATATTTCAGTAGCTGCACTTCAGGACACTTCTGTATTAGTCTGTTTTTGGTTTCAGTATGAGTCTGAAGATTCTCCTGCCTGCTCTCCTCCCCCTTTCATCTCTAGAGTGCACTACCTGGAAAGAAGCCTTCTGGAAAGGCTAACGATGAGGTCAAGTCTGGCCCCCTCTTCATTCTTGTCCCCAATAAGAAAGAACTTCGTGTCAAAGAGGAGAAAAGCTTGAAGGTAAGTAACTGAAACTTTTTAAAGGATTTTTAAGTTTTTTGTTTTTTTTGGGGGGAGGGGGGGCACTGTTCCTTCAAACACTACCATATCACAATCTCTGATTCAAAAAAAAAAGAAAAAAGGACTGGTTGTTAAAATCCCTAGTGTTTGTACTGCAACAGATTCAGTGGAGATTAAACTGGAGATGTCTGCCAAGGTGACATTGCCACCACCAGGACACATCATCAGTTGTGTACCTCAGCATCACAGGGTGTTTCGGCCTTTTATCACAAGACACCCTCCGCTGAGGCAGGCCCACCACAGGTTGATCGGTCCTGGGTGTGTGACCTGTGGTTAGCTGTTCACCCTGGCAGCCCAGACGGCGTCTCTCCTTTTGATCCAGATCCAGTGGCTAGTCCTCTCAGCAGTGTTGGCTAGCTCTTTGATCACTCTCCTGTGGGCCTGCCCCCTGACTCCTAGTTCCCTCAGGAGTTTTGCTGTGGAGCTGGCAACAAAGCCCCTACAACCCACCTCCACAGGGCGCACCTTCGCCTTCCAGCCTCTGTCCCCTGCTTCGGCTGCTAGGTTGGCGTACTGCAGCTTCTTACGCTCGTACGCTCGTACGCTTCATCGACTGCATCCTCCCAGGGGACTGTCAGCTCAATAATGTAAGCGAGCTGATTAGAATTGGACCAGAGGACGAGGTCTGGTCGCAAGGTGGTTGTTGCAATCTCTGTCAGGAAGATGAGCTTCTGGCCTAAGTCCCCTCGCATTTCCCAATCCCTGGCTGAGTTTAGTGAGCCTAAGTTGGGAAGTGAAGGGTTGGCCTTCAGTTTATCCCCCTCCCGAACGAAAGCTGGAAATCGCCGGGGCCCTTCCTGGTTGTTGAAGGGTTGGGCATTGATGGAAACCCTCTTGCAATCGAGTTCAGCTGCCAAGAACCTGAGCACCTGATTGTGTCGCCAGGTGTATCTGCCTTGGGTAAGGCTGGTCTTGCAGCCAACCAAGATGTGCTTGAGGGTTGCTGGGGCTGTACACAGGGAGTAAGATAGATTCTCTCCAAACCAGAGATTTAGATTTATGGGAGAGGGCAGGACGTCATATGTGGCCTTGATGATGAAACTCAGCCTGTTTGATTCCATGCTCTAGAGCTCACTCCATGTGAGTTTCCTCTTTTCAACACCCTCCCACCTCATCCAGCGGCCCTGTTTGGCTTGTGCTAGGGCTTTAGCACATCTGGCTGCTTCTTCCTGTCGGCGAACCTCCTCAACCACCATAGTTCGCCGTTCGGTAGTAGTCGCCTTTTGCCAGGTAGGTGTTTTTATTCCCAGGCCAAGGCCGCCTCTGCCTTGTTGAACATGGCCTACTACGTCTCGGTGGCAGAGGGCAGATTTCGCCTCCAGTACAGCTTCAGCCGGGGTCCATTTCTTCCCTGTTGCTAGGGTTGGAGCAACTCCTCTCACTACCGGGTCTCGGGATTCTGTGAGGGACATGTCCAGCCTCACTTTGGCACATTTGAATTCCTCAACCAGACTGGAAATTGGCAGTGTGAGGGCTCCATTGCCGTAGAGGCCAACACTGCTGAGGCACCTTGGCAGTCCAAGCCACTTCCTCACCTGCGAGTTCACTAGCCTCTCCAAGCAATTGGCTTGAGATAGTGAGACTTCGTACATGGTTATTGGCCACATGAGTTGGGGTAGCAGCCCAAACTGAAAGCACCAAAGCTTCAACTTCCCGGGCAGTGCAGTGTTGTTGATTTGCCTGAGGCCACTGATTGTATCCTGGCAAAGTTGCTCCAGTTGCTGGGTGTCTTTTGAGGTCTGCATTGTACCACTGTCCGAGGCTCTTGATGGGCTTCTCCCGGACCGTGGGGATTGGTTGATCACTAATGCAGAACCGTTCATCTGCTAGTTGGCCTTTGACAATGGAGATGCCGCGAGATTTACTTGGTTTAAACTCCATTCGTGCCCACTTGATGTTCTCCTGGAGTTTCTGCAGCAGGCGCCTGGTGCATGGTTTTGTTGTTGCTATGGTGGTCAAGTCATCCATGTACGCCCGGATTGGTGGAAGACGCAGGCCATTCCTGGACCTTTCGCCTCCCACCACCCATCGAGATGCACGGATGACGAGCTCCATTGCCATGGTGAACGCCAGAGGGGAAATAGTGCAGCCCGCCATAATGCCTATTTCCAGATGTTGCCAAGTGGTGGTGGTGTTCTGTGTTGTGACACAGAACTGGAGATCCTGAAAATGGGTCTTGACCAACTCTGTGATATCTACTCATATTTACTAGTCATTTTATGCTTTTGGAAAGTAGAAATGTTACACCCAGCCTCACTGATGACGAAGTGGATCAATAACCATCTCGTAGATGGATGCCAACAGTAAAATTTGATGATTGATGGTCAAAGATTTATGGCTCTCTATTTAGACATTACAATCGACATCAGACATTTTTTGGTGTAGTAATGTAATGGCTCTGTCATGCGTCAGGGTCAAAACATTTATTTGACTAGGCAGATGTTGGAGATGACAGTATTATTTACAACATCAGGTATGAGTTGGAATTTTTTAATATTGAATGGAGCAATGTCTCTATGAAGCTCTGATATGACTTTTGAAGATGTGACTCAAAAGCTCAAAGGAAATTCCAAAATATCAGAACTTCCTAGACAGTGCAAAAGTTTAAGCCTCTTGATATATGGAAAGCTTAATTTGTCAATAAAGTTATGCGACAGAAACCACATTTACAAATTTCTCCAATAACTTATTTTCATTAGCCTTTTTTTTTTTAGAAATCTTTGTTAGACGTGGTCCTGCATATAGGAATATATTAATTAAAGGAGACACCTGATTTACATTTGAATGGCTTTTTTTTTTCACTTTTCAAAAGTTTCCAAAATTTCTCTTAATATTTGGGCAGATTTACTAAGATCTATATTATCGCATGACATGTTTGCTGTTGGTGTTTCAGGTGCTGAAGTGGAACTTCACCTCTCCCCGTGACGAATATGTGGAGCAGCTCCAGACTCAGATGGCCCCCTGTGTCGCCAAGTGGCTGCAGGAGGAGCTCTTCCATCATGACTTCCAGCACCACATCAAAGCCATCAATGCCATGATGGAGGTAAGACCTAACGATACAGGTCGTCAGTACAAGAGATGCATCAAAATTTAAGCAGTCTGCGAGTATTGTCCAAAGTGAGCACCAGCTGAGGAAAACTTAAACCAATGATAACTTGGATATTTTCTTTATATTTTGCCGGGATTACTTGGTTTAACTTGATTTAGTGTGGGCTTTCTACCGCATTCTGAGTAAGCTTATGTCACATGACATGATGCATCTCTCTAATGGCAACAAAAATGGCAGAATTATGGAGCTGTTTATAAAATGGTAAAAATTTGGAAATGTGGGGAAAAAAGCATTGGATATTTGGGGGAGTCCTCAATATCTGTATTTGTTTTTTTTTTCTCGATGCAACACCAACTAGTAAAGTACAGTACACTTCACTGAAGAAGGAGGAGGGTGTGTGAGAGTGATGAGTTGCACTGTCTAGTCGGAACATTGGTTGCAGTGGCACCAATGTCCCGATCTGACCCTTGTTGGGGACACACCATGTGCACAGGGGCCATCTGACCCACCACACTCCCCTTCCTAAATTTGAGTGTTTTTTTATTTTCATGCGCAACATGACGTGAGCTTGTCTTACATCGTGTGTGTGTGTGTGTGTGTGTATATATTTTTTTTTTAGTAAGGTGTTTATGGTGGATTTATTTCTACCCAGAAGAATTGTAAAAGTGGTGAATCTGGTAGCTCAGCCAAATAACTGCTGTATATTCTTTTCTTTAGCTTTTTCCCTACTTCATCCTTCATGCACATCATAAAGCTGTATAATTCTGAGTAGACTTGTGTAAATGCTGACTTGTGACATCCCTAACCATAATGTGTGACCGGTGCAGAATCTGGAAGCAGAGAGGGATGCTGTGGTGGCCTGCCTGGACCTGGTCCTCAAGTGGTTTACGTTGCGGTTTTTTGACAAAAACACCACTGTGCTGATGAAGGCCCTGGACTTCCTTAAGATTCTCTTCCTTTCCCTCAGCAAACAAGACTACTGCCTCAGTGATATGGAGGCCAATGCCTTCATTCCCTACCTCATCCTCAAGGTCTGTGTCTGGCTCTGCCTCTCTAACTTTCTATGGGTTATGTACTACGCATTAGTTTGAAAGTTGTGGTTATCATTTCCCCCATATATTATGTAAAGACCTAAACCCCATTTACGCATTGCATTTTATGCAAATTTTATCCTGATTGTGTCCGTTTTTATTCACAATTTCATTTACTGATTTTATCAAGATAGTGTCTCTGGAAAATGGATAGAAACTGATTGTACTCAAAAGTACTTTTTTCCTATCACTTTGAAATTCTTCTTGCATGTTGCCTACTTTTATTTATCTATCATCTTCCAAAGAATTGAGTGATGGAAAGAGCACATTGTAGGAAGAGTGGAAAAAATTATGTATGGGATTCTCAGAAACTCTTCCATTTACACTTGGCAAAACTGGTGAAATTTGATCAGCGCAGTCAGCTTGATCTTTGAGCAACCACGAAGCAATATAATGTCATGTGTAAATGGATTTCATCATAGGTCTTTTGAAATGGCATCCAGTTATTCATCATCTTTGGTCAGTCGAGAACTGCACCTCCTGTTTTGGGTTGTGCTTATAAGACAATTTTTTTGTCTTATCCATACGGCACTGAACAAATAAAATATCCTCCGTGTCGTATAATCTATTTGTAATCATCTTAGTTTACCATTTTTGTCATTTTCCATGTGTCCAATTGTATATCAGCTTTTCATACCCCTTTTCCACCAAATTAGCTCTGGTTCTTGATTCTTGGAACCTTCGTGCTATCTAGTCAACCAGCCCACATTTTCAACAGTTTTGTAAATAAACGATGCGTCATAAACGGAGGGTTAGGGTTAGTTAGGGTGCACAATGCGCGCAGTTTATTTTAATGTCGCCATCAAACTGATGTAAAAATCACACACCCAAGGAGTTTTTTTTAATATGCTTTTTTATTTGAAAAGACTGACACATTTAATATGCTTCTTTATTTAAAAAGACTTGCGTGTTTTCAAAAGACCTCCTTGGTTAAGCAATTCTTACATCAGTTTGGTGGCGATTTCAAAATATGATTTATTTTAACTAGCACCCCATCCCCCAAACAGTTTTTGTTTTGCCTACATCTTTTTTTGGATCCCCCCCCCCTTTTTTTTTTTTTCCCCTCCTCAGTTGTACTTGGCCAATCACCCCACTCCGAGCTGTCCCGGTCGCTGCTCCACCCCCTCTGCTGATCCAGGGAGGGCTGCAGGCTACCACATGCCTCGTCCGATACATGTGGCGTCACCAGCCGCTTCTTTTCACCTGACAGGGAGGAGTTTCACCAGGGGGACGTAGCATGTGGGAGGATCACGTTATTCCCCCCAGTCCCCCGCCCCCAACAGGTGCCCCAACTGACCAGAGGAGGCGCTAGTGCAGCGACCAGGACACATACCCACATCCGGCTTCCAACCTGAAGACACGGCCAATTGTGTCTGTAGGGATTCCCGACCAAGCCAGAGGTAACACGGGGATTCGAAATGGCAATCCCGGTGTTAGTAGGCAACAGAATAGACTGCTACGCTACCCAGGCATCCTGTTGTGCTTACATCTAAAAAAAATTTGTGGTTTATTTGTTCTTGTGTTCGAGTGTCCCCAGCCTTGGCCAAATCTTTGAATAGTTTAGCATATAGCTTACTCTCTCATGCTGCTTTGTAGTTTTTCTTGAAACTTGGGAGATGACGAAATCGTTACCAAGAATTGCGTTTTGTCAGCAGACCACTGGACACTTTATCCGACGATTTCTCACTTGACTTCTCCATTGTTGCCTTCTCCATTTCTTTCCAACCAAGAATATGACATGCCAACAGATGGTCGTCACAGTTCTCATTTCACGTCTTTCTTTTTTTCTTTTTTTTAATTTCCAGCTGGAAACCAGCTTTTTGGGTTCTGAACCAATTTATTTTTGGTCGAAATGCTCTGAACAGTTCAAAATTAGGTGAGCAGAACCTGTTCCATGTTGATGGAAAAGGGGTACAAGTTGTAGAAGCTGATCTGTGGCAAAGCAGAGTGCATCAAAAATGGTGGGGAATGCTTGTATATTTAGTTATAAGTAGTTGTAACTGTGGCATTTTTGTCTCTTGTACATTTCCTTGAATGGATGAAAGCCTGATAATTGCCATAAAAGCTAGCTTGCTAGCAATTGTCTAACTACTAAATTCTGATCTCTGACCAAGGATTATTGGGTCATGGATAATTGCATTTTATTGACAGCACAAGGGGTGTTTATGTTGAATCTTTGTCTGAAAATTGAATTTGTTTCTTTAATTGTTGCACCATTTCAAGGAGCACAGGTATAATGTGACAATGATGAGTTGCACTCTTGGTCGGCGTTACTGGTTGCAGTGGTACCAGAACCCCGTCCCGATCCTCTATGGTGACACTTAATGTGCACAGGGGCCATCTGAGTCACATCCCTGCTTGGCAGAAAGATACTTTTCTGTTTTAAGGAACTTGTGTGTCATTACTTTACCTAAATTATTTTCATTTGTATTCCTGCTGGATTTGAAGATGGGAGAGTCAAAGGATGTGGTGAGAAAGGATGTGCGTGCCATCATGGGCATGCTGTGTAAGGTCTACCCTGCCAGCAAAATCTTTCCATTCATCATGGAGGGACTCAAGTCTAAGAACTCTAAGCAGAGAGCCGGTAAGAGCTGCAAGCATCATGTAAGGAACAGTATTCAGTGTCTTTAAGTTAACTCGTACTGGTCTTGTTCAATGAAGACATTTGACTAACAATAACTTGGAGAGGTACCCAACATCTTAGGGCTAAATTTTCAAGGAATGGGCAAATTTAAGGTATGGTCACCATAGAGCAAGTGTGTAAGTACCTTGCGCATGAACACAATGGTGGTTGTAAAATAGCAGATTGTCTTATTCTCTATCATTCTGGGAATTTGAGCTGACGATCTTCCCATTTATACTATTTTAACTATTTTTCCTAAACTTTTACAGTGAAAATTATTTGAAGGAAAAAAAAAGGATCACATTTGTTCCTTATATTTTCCCTGTGTGCAGTGTGTTTGGAGGAGCTTGGCTGTCTGATTGCACTGTGTGGCATGTCCGTGTGCCAGCCGACACCTGCCAAAGCACTCAAGGAGATCGCTGTGCACATCGGTGACAGAGATACATCTGTGCGCAATGCTGCTCTAAACACTATAGTGGCAGTGTATAACGTGTGTGGAGACCAAGTCTACAAACTCATTGGCAATGTATGCAACACCTTTAAAGGCCTTTCATGTTTTCAACCCCCCCCTTTTTTTCTTTTTTCTTTTTTTGGTGTTTCCCTTCTTGTATCTTGACTGTTTTTTTGTTTGTTTTTTTTCCCCCAATCTAGCTGTCAGAGAAGGATATGAGTATGCTGGAGGAGAGGATTAAGCGTTTAGCAAAGGAGGTGGCCGCCCCTTCTAAATGTGTTGAGGAGAAAATAACCAGAGCTCCTGCTTCACAAACCAATGCGAGCTCGCAGCAGAAACAGCCCATTGATGAACAAGCACACACCATGCTCCCGTAAGCTTCAAGCATTCATCTCTGTGGAAGGTCTCCCATACATGCCACTAACCTCATAGCTGATAGAAACGTCAGTGGTTGTTCTTGAAACCTGATTCTATTTTATTTTAATGCACCATATTAATCCACTAAAGGGAGAATTCCGTTTATTGTCTGGTTAAGGTGCAGCAGTAGCCATCTTGTGCAGCGCTGTTGGAGCCAGGTAGTAATTAAATTGTCATGCTTACTGGTTCCACCTTGAAGGCCCAAACCCAGACTCTGAAACATTAGATAGTTTATTTTATAACAGTTGCACAATTTTTTTTATCCTTTTAATTTATTTTGTTATAGCTTCTAGAGGTTAGTTTGGAGGCTCAAAAGCCAAGATAACGAATAACCTCACAAATCATGTCATGGTGTCCACCTTCATACTGCTCATTAATATCTTAAACAGAGGTTTGTTTACTTTTTTTTTTTAGGGTGTTAACTCAAAGACTAATTTCCATAGGTTTTCTCCTGCCTTTTGCTGATCAAATTTTGATTAAATCACAGGGAACAGATGTGGATCGGGGAACATTTTTATGTTTATCTCTATCTTCATTTCACCTTGGCAGTCAGCTGGCCCAAGGAGCCCAGCATATAGAAGAACCAACTACTGGCACTCCAGATTTTTGTCTGGATCTGGATTTCTTAAAGAAGGATCCCTTGTCCATCTGCAAGCTTCCTGACCTGGTGGAGCACAACCTGGATGACTTGGAGCCTTTGGATATCCCTGCACCACGGTAAAAGACGTTTAGAATATTCCCATCTTCAAAGTATATGGTGGAATAACTCATCCTTAAGTATTCTATAACGTTGTAATCACGGCATTTGCTTCTTAAACCAAAGTCATGGCACCTAGCAAATTAAACTGGAGGTTTAATTTGCAAATTAATTTGCTAAGTCTCCAGGTGTTTTTCCAAAGTGGGGGATGTTTTCTGTTTTTACAGATGATGGCTCTGAACTTATTCTTGCGCTCATACATTTCCCAGTGTGAAATCTGTCACACACCAATGGCCTTCCTGCAATTTAGTGGTCCTTCAGGGTCCCTTGATTTGCCCCTCTTTTAGCGCTACAATCAGCTGATCCATAATCCTTTGTTTACCGTTTATCCAGGCCGGAACCACTGGCTTGTTCTTCCATGCCTTCATTCATATTGTATTCTCCCTTTGTAGACAATGTTCAGTTCCTGCCTTCTTTGAGGCATGTCCCGCTTCCACCATCAACCTGGTGATATCCAAGATCGCCTCTGGGGACCTTAATGACAGCTTACAGGCCCTCATTCAGGTAATTGTGACTATGCACCAGCTTGGCATACCTTGTACACATGCTTACACTCTTTGTTAACCACTTATTGACATTTTGGTTGGGTACATAGAAACCTTAATCGTAAAAGACAGTGTTAAGAAAAGTTCTTTGTCTTTGGAGCACCCGGTGGCCCACCTGGTAGAGCACGCACCACATAAAATCTGGAAATCTGATTTACACAGCAAAATGTTAATATGAACCTGAAACCTCCTGAATAAGTTGTGACCATGAAATATTTTTTTAAACTACCATGGCTCAAATTGGTAACTATATTTGAGTGAAAAACATGGAATCGGGTTAATCAGGTTATTTAAGGGCAGTTCAGACAGCACCTTTAAAACATCGTATTTACACTATTGTGCATATGTAAAATGACATCATTGTCTTTATGTGGACCATCTGACAACGACAAACTCCCAAGAGAATATGTACTTAATTGACCCATGTTAACACTTCCCCACTATTCCCTCCCTGTGTTGTACAGATGGATGAGGTATTCAGGCAGCATGGCAAGTATGCTGTGATGGTGAATGTCGACCAGTTCCTCACCGCCCTCCTGCTCCAGCTGCGGCTGATCCACAGCAGACACATGGCCAACCCACACGTACTCACAGATGTTTCCAAGCTGTACAGCTGTATCCTCGGCAGCATTATGACTGTAAGTGAAGATGGCAAACTGCACATTCCATTCATACAACAAACTATCATTTGTATCCATGCTGATATCCACACATATATATATCATGATTATAGAAGTAGAGTTGTCAGGATGACAGCAAAGAAGGTCCATAGACCAGCAGTTCGCAATTTCCTGCTCTGTGGTTCAAATGTTACATTAGTATTGAGTGACTTTACATTATTGTCATTTTCAGAAGTGGGCATATTAGATCATAGCATTTTTGTTGATTGCACTTGACATCATGCTTTTGTTTGCACAGTTAAATTGACAAATGAACAGTTTTTGTTGACATGCTGCTTGCACTACATGGTTGGTGTAGACCTTGTCGTGGGGTCAGTGCAATAAAATAGAAGGGGGAGCGGGGCAGGTTCAGTAGAGGCTGTTTTGTACAGGGTAGAGAGTGGTGTTGGAGGGCGCATGGGAAAACTACACTAAATCAGGACTACAGTCCTTTGTGATCACCTTGCATCACCACAGGGTCCCCGGCAAACCCTCATATTGAGTCTCTGCATCGTCTCTGCTCAATGCTTGTCTTTTGTCAGTTAGAGATTGGCCTCAGGTTAGATGAATGTGCACATTTGATGGATATTTTTTTTTTTTTTTGGACGAAGCCGATCCCTACCAAAGCAAGGCTTCAGAGATGTTATTTATTCATTTACATTTGAGAGCTCACTGTTCTGTTTCTTTTCTTTTTCTTTTTATTAAAGGTCTGGTGTAGTGAAAGGGCATTTTTTTTTCTGCAATTGGTAACTGTTAAATGGCAATTTGGGGTAAGAATAATACGCTAGGGTCATAGATATATTCGTAATGTTAAGTTTTCATTCTGGACTCGGAAACAAAATACCTCCTGAATTCTCACCCTATCAAAAGATTGTGGGTTATGTAGGAAAGATCAGTGGGATTTCAATTGGTTGGCTGGAGTTTTTGTTGTAGTTATACTATGGCGACATAGTGATACTATGACATCTGTTGCTTGCTACTGCTAGAATCTATTACAGCCCATCCTACATAACATAATGCAACAGAAGCAATTGTTTTGTTTTCTTGTTGTTTTTTCTTATTACATTCAGTACTTTTAATTCGTCCTTGCCAGCTTTGCGATAGTGAACAGGGTAAGTGATGTTTCGCTTAGTTGTGACTCTATTTGAAGACATATTTCCTGACTTGCTACAATGGAAATGATGGTGGAAACAAAATTAATGCCTGCTCTGCAAAATGACTGGTTCCCGTTTTTTTGAATCTGTGACACTATCGGACATTTTGAGTGAACTCAACAGGCGTTCACTTGCTCGCATTACATTAGGAACCAGTGTTAATGACAGTTTGTTGCACTAGCCAGCTAATAGATTCAACTGAACGTAAACATGACTGATCATAACAAACTGGTGTTTTTTTGGGCAAGTATATAGACAACTGAACTGTCAGCAGTGGAACCTCCTTGCATATATATAAACAAAGCAGAGGAATAATAAGAAGATAACTTTCAGACATTGTTTACCGTAACCAGCTACCTAATAACATTGGTGACATATTTTGACATCCATTTACATGCAGAAGAGGTTTTACTAGATGACTGTTTTATGTTTTATTTTAATTAAAAATTGGCAAATATACTTTACATTGCCTTGTAGTTGATGGTTTACCATTTACACCGTGCACCTCCAAGGAAGTTGCCATTGTTGTGATGTCAGACAACTACTTCCCCATAGGGTAGATGGATTTGATTAGATCAGGGTAGATGGATTTGCCCCAAGTTTACTATAATAATAATAATGGATTACATTTATATAGCGCTTTAACTTGATACCCAAAGCGCTTCAGTGAAGGGGGGGGGGGGGGACTCACCTCAACCACCACGTGTAGCACCCACCAGGGTGATGCACGGCAGCCATTTTCCATCAGAACACTCGCCACAAATCAGCTTGAGGTGGAGGGAATCATTGAGCGAATTACATGGGGGGGGGGTAAATTAGGTGGTCAGATGGAGAGAGCCAGTTAGGGAATTTTGCCAGGACACTGGGGAACCCCCTACTCTTTATGATAAGTGCCATGGGATCTTTAATGACTACAATGAGTCAGGACCTCGGTTTAACGTCTCATCTGAAGGGCGGCATCTCCTACAACACAGGGCCCCCGTCACTGCACTGGGGCATTGGGATTTGTTTTAATAGGACGAGGGAATACTGCCACCTACTGGCCCACCAACACCACTTCCAGCAGCAGCTTAATTTTCCCAAGATGTCTACCATCCAGGTAGTAGCCAAGCCCATACCTGCTTAGCTTCTGTCATTCATTAGAACCAGGGTACATGTTGGTATGGCTGCTGGTGTGCCACAAGCAGGAACTCCGACTTTGAGTGGCATTCCATTGTACTTTCTCTGGTAGGTCAAAAAGTCTCGACTTCCGAGTTGTCTGGAATGCAGCATTAGACAATGAAATACATTTGGGCATCTAAACAGAAAGTGCAAAGTATATTGAATACAAATGTACAGAGGTATTATGGACTGTCAATAAATATGAATGTACAATATCTAATGAATAATGTACAGCATTTAAATCCACAGTAGTGCAATTGTGTATAAAAATAAGGTAATGCTATTGAAGTGGGAATCAATAAATACAGAGTAAAAAAAACAGTATTATACAGTGTATACAGATTATTATACAGTGTACGTAAAGTTTGTGTCCAGTGTAACAGACAACATTTGGGCAGCGCAAAAACATATGCGTATGGTTTGAGTCCTAGTTGGGGGTTGGTGTTATGTCCTTGGTGAAGGGAGAGGGGGTGGTAATGCAGTGAGCCAGAATTCAGGAGAGGGTAACAGCAATAGTAAAGAAGATGTTTCTGAGCCTGCTAGTGCAGGAGCGGAAACTCCTGTAGCACCTTCCAGATGGGAGGGATGGTAAACAGTCTGGTTTGAGTTAGAGGTGTCCTAGATGTTGCCTCGTGCCCTCAATCGACTGAATCTTTTGTGAATTATGCCAATTTACCGTTCACTAATGTCCTGCAGTTCTGAAATTGGAGGCTGATAAACTGTTTGTATTCTGGGTCCAAATCTGGCTCATTTTGATACTGAATAGCTTCATCGCCATATTTCAAAAAATGCCAGCTAACGCATATTAACATTCCAGTAGGTGAACCCATGCTGATGTGTATTCTTTGTCTGTTAATCAAAATTTGAATAGGAGGGTCTCGTAACTTTGGACATGCCCACTAGTCAAACAGAGTTTTTGGCATTTCTGTGAAAGTTGGGTGTAAAAAATATGTTTCAGTGTATTCTTACTAAATTTTAGTGCAAGTAAATGAATTGCCATTAGAAAACATCACTGCATCAGTGTTTAGTCGGGTTTATCATATTCTAAGCCGCTATACCAGACCTTTAAACACTGACCATATATTGCAGCACTGAGGTGGTGCCTCATTATCAAAATTTCTGTTACGTTGGTCTGCGGTCTGCTCTGCTATCTGTTGCAATATTTATGAGCTACAGCTGGAGAAAGTTGAACTGTTTGATATTTAACTTCCTTCTACATCAAAGTGATGTCATAGAGTTTCAGTGCAAGATATACTCTGGTATGTTTTGTCATGTTCTACCAATCCTTCACCCTCCCAGATGCTAGGACTTGAGACGCTGGCCCGTGAGGCCTCAGTGGATGTGCTGAAGGACGTGGTTGAGGGCCTGCTTACCATAATGTTAGACTCCAGGGTGGAGGAGCTGAATGGTGGAAAGCGAATCATCTCCACTGTCAATATCCTTCTGGGGAGACTCTTCGAGAGGGCAGATGAAACCAATATACTCAGGTGTGCGAGAGGGAGAGGGCCAATGTTAAGTGTCACTATGCTTGAAATATTTCTGTATTTGGAATTGGTAACAATTTTTTTTTCTTCTTGCAAATCAAGTGCGAACTTGTCCTAACAATCATGGCAAATAGTTTGAATATTTTCACTGTGCTATTCCTTTCCTCTGCAGTTCTCTACTGATGCTGCTGCAGGAGGTCCTTTCATCCTCAGCATCTTCCAAGTTCTGTGATCTTGTCTTGAAGGTACGCACATCTTTGCATATACCAAGAGGTTCTGGAGTTGATTATCTCAAGCTTTATGCTCTTATTTCTGCTGTTTTGAATAAAATAGTTCCTAGTGTCTGATATCATTATTAACCTATCAATGTTGGTTTCCTCAGTGTCTTTGGAGGATAATAAAATTCCTCCCTGACAACATTGCATCGGTGAACCTGGACAGGATCCTGCTCGACATCCACAACTTCATGAAGGTTTTCCCCAAAGAGAGGCTCAACCAGCTGCCAAATGACCTGGTGCACCGCACCCTCAAGACTCTGCTGCTTACGCTGTGTCGACTCACTGGACCAACGGTCAGTGCATACACACTTAGTCCTCAGATTTGATGCCGCTAATTGCATCACTCACATTCCGAAAAAGATTTGTTTTGGTGTATAAACTCTATGCAGGCATATGAGTATCCATTAGCCGGTAATTAGTTTTTTCAGGTCAAAACTCTCAAAATCTGACAAAATATAATCTACCCAAGCTATGGCTTTTGGCAATAATTCTGCCCAAGAAATGGAAAGTTTCATGAAAATAAAAACATATCAATAGACCCTTTTATCAAAAATGTAGCTCTTCATAAATAGGTAGTGTTGGTCCTCGTTTTGTCATTTAGGCCTCTGGTGCTCACCCTCTTGGATAGGCCTACGCAAGCTGGTGTTGCTCAACAGCCATACAAGTCGAGTATGACAGCAGATGGAAATTTTAGAAGAGTCCTCTTCAACACTATTTACCAGTTTTTTTTTTGGTGTAGCCACAAGCTGCAAATGGCTTTCCTTTTACTTTGCATTTCTGATGTTTATAGAATTGGGCTACATTCATTTTTAAATATGCACACGAGTCAACTCATGTCTTAATTTTGAAATTTTTTTTAGATTGCAAGGAATGTTTCATTAAAATGCCATTTCAAATCTGTGTGCATCGATGCTTTGTTATTCGTATGCAAGGCACAGAAAATCTGAGGAATTTTGGACCAGCACCAAATTTTCCTAGTGGTAACTCTGGTCAGCAGCCCACTGCTCCTAGCTACACAGCTAGGATGGGTTAAATGCAGAGGAAGAATTTCCCCATGGGGATCAATAAAGTAATGAAAAATAAATAAATAAATGTTGATCCGATTTATATAATGTAACAAAATCAAGGTTAAACTTGGACAAAAAAAGTTCGTTTTTATGAACTGAACATAGCCTGATTGTATATTAATGTCTGAGGTTCATTTTTGAGGCCAGCTGTAAATGACATGAGGTGGAGACGTGCTCGTGTTGTGAAGTTGAACAAAGGTTTCTTAAGAGTTTGACTTTAATAGGAAAATAAAGGTTTTCACAACTCAGCATGGATCTTTGCATGCTTTACGTATTTGATTAGAGAGATAACCAATGAAATAAAAGAATTAATAGCCTCTTCAACGTGCCTTATTGTTGCACTCGCATAAATATAATGTAAGTGCTTGTAGTAATTCAGCCAAGTCATTTAATTGTATGACAAAATAGTTTAAAGTAATATTGTATATCTTGGTCCCCCCCCCCATCAACCTGCCCAAGGATTACAGATGAAAATTAGCCCTAATTGTGAAGTCTTGCACATTAACATAATATTAATGTACATTGTCCCCCTTTTTCTTTTTTTATAAGAGGTAAACTTCCACCTAAATGAAATCGGACAAAGCCATAAATTTGATGCTATAACCCAGGGGTCGGGAACCTTTTTGACTGGGAGAGCCATAAAAGCCAAATATTTCTAAATATATTTCATTGAGAGCCATATAGTATTTTTAACGTATAATAAATTAAATATGTCTTACTTTTAATGCGACTTCTGGTGCTGCATGGTTTTGCTGATGGCCTTGTAGTCTGGTTCATACGTGGTGAGGTTGAGCTTCATGCAGGCGTTGAGGCTTCCATCAGTTAAACGTGAGCGTAGGTTGGTCTTAATGTTCCTCATATGCGAGAAAGACTGTTCACATGCATATGTAGAGCCAAACATGGTCAATACGGCAATACTCACACGCTGCATTGTGTGGTATGTCACAGGAAGCTCGTTCCAAGTTTTAAGAATCAGCTGGTCTTCAGGTTGAAGATTTTTAATTTCTGTCCACTTGTGTTCCCTCGCCAGCTCTGCTCGCTGTCGCGCAAGACTTTCCAACTCTCCATTAAGTGACTTGAACTTACTCATCCACATGTCTGATGCCTTCAGGTCAGCAACTTCCAGCTCAAAGTCTCCGATAGAGACCCCGGGGATGCATGTCAGGTCGATTTTGTCCACTGCACACTCATGTGGATGAGTGATGAACTTGAAAAGACCAGTGCGCGCACGAAATTCTCCAAAACGTGCTTTGAATGACTGCAGGAGATTGAACGTAAAGCCAGCTAGCTGCTGGAGATCCAGATGTTGAGTGGAGTCACTTGCTAAGCATGCATCTCTAAATTGTTGCAGTCTTTCAAAGTGCAGAAGACGACCTGTTTCAATGTCCCTGAGAAAGACTTCCAGCTTGCTTTCAAATGCAAACACTGCTTGTTGAAGGGATGAGATTGTATTTCCAATACCTTGCATTTTCACATTGAGCTGGTTCAGATGGCCAGTTATGTCCACGAGATAGTGAAACTGCAGGAGCCAGTCAGTGTTGTCTAGCTCAGGATGCTTGACGCCTTTCATTTCAAGAAAAGTCCGGATTTCACTCAGGCAAGCTGCAAAACGGCTGAGCACCTTCCCCCTTGACAACCAACGCACGTTGCTGTGTAAAAGCAGACCGGGATAATGATTCCCAACTTCTTCTAACAGAGCTTTAAACTGGCGATCATTTAAAGCTCGGGCAACAATAAAGTTGACCACTCGAATGACCAGAGACATCACCTCGCCAAGCTCCTGGCCACACGTCTGAGCGCAAAGCGCCTCCTGGTGCAGGATGCAATGAAAACTTAGGATGGCTCTCTTTTCATGTTCACGGAGAAGCGCTACAAATCCTTTGTTCTTCCCCAACATACAGGGTGCACCATCAGTACAGACAGAAATAAGTTTATCCATCGGTAGTTTTTTTTCTTTAGCAAACTCCATGAAAGACATGAATAAATCCTCTCCTCTTGTTGTCCCTTTCATTGGCAAAACAGCCAAGCTTTCCTCACGCAGTGTGTCACCTGCAGCATACCTGGCAATGATACTGCACTGAGATAGATGGCTAACGTCTGTTGACTCATCTAACGCGAGAGAAAAGTATGTCCCGGCGTTTATGTCCTTAATTTGTGTTTCCTCGACTTGATTTGCCATCATGATGCTACGATCGTGCACAGTTCTTGCTGACAGGGGCATGTCTTTTATTCGTTTGATTATCTTGTCTTTATTTGGGAAGTCATCAAACAGTTCATTGGCCACATCAAGCATGAATGTTTTGGCATACTCGCCATCTGTGAATGACTTTCCATTCCTTACTATTGCCAAAGCCCCCGCAAAGCTAGCGGAATTCCCGTCACCTTGCTTGGTCCACACACGTAGTTGCTGCTGACTCGTCTGCACTCTCCGCTGTAGCTCCTCGCATGCCCTTTTCCTGCTGTCCCCCGCTGGATATTTCGATGCAAATGAAGCATGGTGCGTATCGAAGTGCCGCTTTATATTTGACCGTTTCATCGATGCAATTTTATCATTGCATATTAGACATACCGCAGATCCTGCTCTCTCCACAAATGCAAATTCCTCTGTCCACGCAGCCTGGAATGCACGGTAATCATCGTCTTTTTTTCTTTTCGCCATCTTTTCCGTTACAAGGGTTGAAGCGGATAAACTAGTTGGCTATCTGATAAAATTGATTTCTTCACCTTTACAATGACCCGGACATGCTCGCGAGCCATTGGTTCCCGACCCACGGGTGACCCGTGAAATTTATCTTCAAAACTAATTTCTGTTTACTTTAAAATGACACAGTATTATTAAGAAATATCACAAGTATTTTAAAATCAGTTCCAAACTGATTTTTTTGAAAAAAAAATAATTTTCAACTCAAAATTGTCTGGGAGCCATATGCCGTCACCGGAAGAGCCATATATGGCTCGCGAGCCATAGGTTCCCGACCGCTGCTATAACCGAATTTTGGATTGAGTTGTGCTTTAACAAATAAATAAATAAGTAAAAAAAATGATGCTGACAGTTGTTCGGATGTCCTTTTTTAGTCATGTGTAGATGGTAAGCCGAGGGAAAACGACATATTTAGATATTGGAAAATATAGGTTACCAAATGTTAGCGACTAAACATCCCAAGGCAATAGATAACCCAAACATAATTTGTAGTTACAAGGTATACAACGTTGGCTACATGCTTTGGTACAAAATGTAATTGTTAAATTACACAAGGAGAAATCTTATTTAAACAGTTCGTTCCAACGATTTGCTTTCTTGAATTCAGTCTATGAACTGATTTCAAGACGTTTCCCTGGTTTTCCTTTCACAGCAACTGCTAATTTTTCCATGGCCAGATGACTATAAATGTTTCCACCTGTTGACTATTTTTGGAACATTAATTTTCCTTCATTGGATGGCTGTTGTGTGTTTGGCTTGGAGAAGGCTTAGACCAGTGGTACTCACTAATTTTCTTAGGAGAGCCACTTATGAGTAAGACCATTCCTCAAAGAGCCACAGAGCTTGCAAAACATTTCCCAAATACAAAGCTACACACATAGGCTATACATCTACCCATGATCCCACGCTGTTACGTAGCCTACGTTCTTTGACGTATCTTCAGTATTCTGCCATCTGCTGGATAATTCATTTCAATGTGCTAAAACAGGACACAAACGGATCCTATAGAAGTAAGTTATAGCTATGTTCTTATTGTTATCAGTGGATCTATATGAGGCGCAAAACAAAGGGCTCTTGAGAAATCTTCAAGATTGGGAAGCAGTGGACAAAAGGATATTCTGAAAATCTAGAATTTGACAGATTACTTTGTTCTAAACTGTTTGATTTTTGGGCTTTTCCATAAGCAATGAATCAAGTACTTATTTCTCAGCCACATCGTAAAGCGCTCGAGTAGTGTTATCCAAGCGATACAGAAGGAAGTAATATGTGTATAATCCACTTAGTATATTGAAGGAGTTTAAGCCTCACAGCATATCTTTTCCAATTCCCATTTAAAATGTCTGTATTTGGGCACCATGAAAGTCTACATTTGTCAGATTTATCCATAAAAGTAACAAATTAGGATTCTAAAACATTTGACAAGGGGCTGAATAATCTATGGCAGTGGAGTTTCCTCATATTGAAATATTCAAACAATGGTTTCAGAATTTCCACTCCTTTAATATAAATTGCCCTAAAAATTGCATTCTTCAAATGGATATAATAATCAACAGACCACACTGTATAGCAACACATTTGCACTACCATTTCCACTAAAATTGTGCGGTAGTAGTTTCTCCGTAAATGCATGCTGCTAGCATGAAGGCTGTGGGATCTTTGTATATGTTTGGAAAATATTACCCTGGCATCGTGAGCTATATATATTGAATATATATATCATATAGTTGTTGTTTGAGATATCACAAATGAAGAAACATTTGCTCTGACAGCATCATAGCTTTGCTTCCTCAAACAGGCCCCTCTCTCCCAGAGTGCCTCAAGTTGATGTGTTTGTTTGACTGTATAGATCCTCGACCACCTGATTATGGTAGAGAACAGGAAGGAGTCTGAACTGGAGTCTCATCTTAAAAGAGTGGTGAAGTCAATGGTGTCTAAAATCAGCAGAGACCAAAAGAATCTGGTATTTAAACATACAGTATACCTTTTAATAAAGAAACCTTTATAGATAAGTGAAATATCAATTGAATTTTTGAAAGTAGATCTTTATCCCCTCAAGTATTTATTGATCATGCTGACTCCCCCCCCCCCCCCATAAAGGTGCTTAAAACTAATGCAAGAGCAGAGCTGTTGGAAATCTTCAAGAAGATCTCACTCAAAGAAAATGAGAAAGAGGTCAGTTCACTAAATCCTTTTTTTTTTTAAATATATATATTCCAATTTCATAATGCATAACACCAGTGGGGCTCAGGCAACAAATTATCCTCTTTTAAGACATTTTAACTATTTTGTATAGTTAGGCTTTTTTGTAAGCCTACACTTTCTAAAGTCCTTGTTCTTCTTCCTTTTCCTCCTCGTCTGTGTGTCTCTTCTTCTCTCCATTTAGGGTCTAGTGGACCTGTGGGAGTACAAACAGAAACATCCTGAGGTAGACCTCAGTCCTCACTTAAGGAAGATGTCTCAAACCACCCAGTCCTTAATATTCCGCAGTCTCATTGAAATCAGTGCAGAGAGAGGGAACCGGGCCAAGACACAGCCCCTCACTGCAGGTACACAAGCAGGCACACACACCCTCTGCTAGCACATCTTGGAACACCTGATTGATAGTTATATATCTGTACATTTACGAGTGTGTGTGGTTCATTGAAGCCAAGCTTGGTATGAGTATTCGCGTATACACACGAGCAAAGAGCTTGTTGTGTTTACTTCGGTTATACATCTTTTTTAGTTTATTTTATTTAATCAGTTCTTTGTGGTGCGATGTCTGCTACTTGGGTTGTGATGTCACTCTACCAGATATCCTTCCTTGTTAGTGGAGTTTTTCCTTCTCCAAATTGAGGGTTAAAGGAGAGGGAGGGTATAAAGCCCCCTGTGACCAAATTATTATATAAATTGACTCACTCGACAAATCGGGGCCCACAGACATGGTTGATACACAAGTTTAAATGTTTTTTCTCTGAGACTTTTTGAGCTATGTTAACCTAGAGACCCCTTCTCTGTGATGCTAAGCAGAAGCATGCTCTGACCTTATGACTAGACAACTGTGCCTCCAAGTCTACTATACTTTGAATAAATTATTTTCTTTCTTTCTTCCCAGGGTTGTCTGCTACCTCACCCTCCAGCTCAGAGGAGTTCAGACCTTTTGTCTACATGGAGAGACTCAAGGCACTCCGTCAGCTCAGTGGTCTGGATAAAAACACACCTGCCAGCACAGGTGTGTTTGTGTACTGCATTTCTTTATCAGTCAATGACAGCTTTAGAAAATCCACTGAAATTGATTTGCGATGGATCAGAGCCAGGTGTACGTTATCGTTTGAAATTTTTCGATACAGATAGTTAGTTCAATACAATACGTTTTTGATACACACTCCTCACCTTGTGTGTATCAAAGGTGAGGAGTGTGGCCGCTCTGGTGGCCGAGCGGAATAAACTGCCGTTCTTGCAATCCGCTCGTCATGTGGCTGGGAGGTTCGTATCCCAGACTCACCGTAACCGGTCACGGCCAGAGCGTCCACGGGGTAAGGCATTCATTAGGCCACCCTTACCCGAGGGATAGTGGGTGTAGATCGGTGTAGTGTTCGGGGACTCGTCATTCTCCAGCGACCCCTCTGGCCCACCCGGGCGCCTGCAGCCAAGCAACTGAAAGCATTCTCCCTACGCCTCCTTCGCGGCTTGAAGGTGGTGCCATCCATGCGAGGCTTCAGCATGTAAAATAGCGAGAGCAGCCGACACGAGTTTGAAGGAAGCTGGTGTTACGCCTATCTCCTTCCTGTGGAAACGTGAGCCAGGGGAGTTATTCGACAAGAGTTCCGGCCATATGCCATTGGGTTAATCGGGTGGGATAAGGGGAAAGTGAGGAGTGTGTCCGTTTTGGGAACCTCAGAATTGCAGATGATGTGGTTTTGTTGGCTTCATCAGAATGCGACCTCCGGCGTGCACTGGAGCTGTTTGCAGCTGAGTGTGAAATGGCCGGGATGAGAGTCAACACCTCCAAGTCTGAGGACATGGTTCTCTACCTGAAAATGGTGGATTGCTCCCTCCGGGTTGGAGATGAGTTGTTGCCCCAAGTGAAGGAGTTCAAGTATTTTGGGCTCTTGTTCACGAGTGAGGGTAGGATGGAGCGGGAGATTGACAGACGGATTGGTCAACGTCAGCAGTAATGTTGACGTTGTACCAGACCATTGTGGTGAAGAGGGAGCTGAGCCGGAAGGCAAAGCTCTCAATTTACCAGTCAATCTTCGTTCCAATCCTCACCTATGGTCATGAGCTTTGGGTGAGATCGTGGATACAAACGGCTGAAATGAGTTTCCTCCCTAGGGTATCTGGGCTCACCCTTAGAGATAGGGTGAGGAGCTCAGACATCCGAAGGGAGCCTGGAGTAGAGCCGCTGCTCCTTTGCATCGAAAGGAGCCAGTTGAGATGGTTCGGGCATCTGATTAGGATGCCTCCTGGGCGCCTTCCTTTGGAGGTTTACCAGGCATGGCCAACTGGGAGGAGACCCCGGGGTAGACCCAGAACTCGTTGGAGGGACTACATGTCCAATCTGGCCTGGGAACGCCTTGGGATCCCCCAGGAGGAGCTGGAGGGCATTGTTAGGGAGAGGGACGTCTGGAGTGCCCTACTTAGCTTGCTGCCACCGCGACCCGACCCAGGGAAAGCGGCTGAAGATGAGATGAGATGAGACTTTTTTGATTCTTTATATGATGTCTGTGAATGTTCTCATTCTACTTTCATCATACTTTATATGATGAAAACCTTATAGAATTATCAGTCAGCTACTTTTTAAAAAAAAAAATCATCCCAGTTGTATCCAGCCAATTACCCCCAATCTCTGCGCCAATCCGGGGAGGGCTGCAGACTACCACATACCCCCTCCGATATATGTGGAGTTGCCAGCCGCTTCTTTTCACCTGACAGTGAGGAGTTTCACCAGGGGGACATAGCGCATGGGAGGATCATGCTGCGACCAGGACACATCTGACGTCACACACACATGTCCAATTGTGTCTGTGGGGACGCTCGACCAAGCCGGAGTTAACATGGGGAATCGAACCGGCGATCCCTGTGTTGATAAGCAACGGAATAGACTGCTACGCTACCCGGACGCCTGGGGCCAGCTACTTTTCTATAAATGATTATACAGTGAGCACCATAATTCGTTGGACGGTGACACATTGTTTTATTTTGGTTCCGTACTCTAGCACTTTGAGATTGAAAGGATACAATGACAATGAAGTCAATGTGCAGGCTGACAGCTTTAATGTTGATTATGTTTTGAGAGGACCCTCTCACGCCAATACATGAGTTACAGTAACTGGTATCTGTCCATTCAGTTAGAATTCTTATGAAGGAAGATAATCATATCTACCTTTTTATGGGAGGAGACGAGCCCTTTCCACACTGTGTCCCCAGATGTTGAGAGAATGCACTCAACTGGAGTGGAGGATGCTTGGGGACAAGTACCTAGCACTAAGGTCAAACAAGATTGACAAAGTCTCCTTTCCCTCCAACCACCAGATTATGATATGTGTTGAGTCAACACATCAGGCTTCTATACAGCTCCAACCCCTTTCTTTGTCGTCTGTGTGTCAGTGCTGGTACCCTCCACATTACTGCTGATGGTTAAGGCCCGGTCTTCTTCTACAAATAGTTAACTGAGTGGAGTCAGGGGTCCCTCTATTTTGTGGTGGAATCTGAAAAAAAAAAAGATGAAAACACTCATACATGGGACAGTGGTGTGGCACTGAGATTATCATACACAATTTTTCCTTGGTCTTTACATAATCCACACCATCATCCTCATTTTCTTCCAGTGCTGCTGCTTCTTTCTCCTCTGCCTGGCAGATTGATGTTCCTTTATAAATGTAAAGAGATATGTTTACAATTACTTCCATACACAAGTGTCTATACAATTGTACTACTACTTTCGGCTGCTCCCATTAGGGGTCGCCACAGCGGATCATCCGTTTCCATCTCTTCCTGTTCTCTGCATCTTCCTGTCACACCAGTGACCTGCATGTCCTCTCTTGCCACATCCATAAACTCCCTCTTCCCTGGCAGCTCCATATTCAGCATCCTTCTCCCAATATACCCAGCATCTCTCCTTCCATGTCCAAGCCATCTCAATCTGGCCTCTCTTGATTTGTCTCCAAACTGTCCAACCTGAGCTGTCCCTCCTTTATACTCGTTCCTAATCCTGTCCTCCTTCGTCACTCCCAGTGAAAATCTTAGCATCTTCAACTCTGATGCCTCCTGTCTTTTTGTCAGTACCACTGTCTCCAAACCATATATAAAAAAAAGCTGGTCTCACAACCATTTTGTAAACCTGCCTTTCAGTCACAAATCACTCCTGACACTCTTCTTCACCTCTCTTCTGCACTCCACTTTACTTTGTATAGTTGACCCCAAGTATTTAAAGTTGTATTCCTTCGTCACCTCCACTCCTTGCACCCTCACCATTCCACTGTCCTCCTTCTCATTCACGCATATGTATTCCATCTTGCTCCTACTGACTTTCATTCCTCTTCTGTCCAGTGCATACCTCCCTCTCCAGGCTCTCCTCAACCTGCAACCTACTCTCGCTACAGATCACAATGTCATCTGCAAACATCATAGTCAGGAAGACTCCTGCCTGATCTAGTACGTCAACCTGTCCATCACCATTGCAAACAAGAAAGGGCTCAGAGCCAATCCTTGATGTAATCCCACCTTGAACCCATCTGTCTTTCGAATCGCACACCTCACCACTGTCACACTTCCCTCATACATGTCCTGCACCACTCCTACATACTTCTCTGCAACTCCCGACTTCCTCATACAATACCACACCTCCTCTCTCGGCCCAGTCATATGCTTTTTCTAAAATCTCAATCAAAATTCTCAAACATCGCGTCTGTAGTGCTCATTCGTCGCATGAAACCATGCTGCTGCGCGCTAATCATTACCTCTTCTCTTACTCTTTCCCATATCTTCATGTTGTGGCTGATCAACATTATACCTCTGTAGTTGCTACAATTCTGCACATTGCCCTTATTCTTGAAATTGGTACCAGTATACTTCTCCATTCCTCAGGCATCCTCTCACTTTCTCAGATTGTGTTAAACAATCTAGTTCAAAACTCCACTGCCATCTCTCCTAAACATCTCCATGCCTCCACAGGTATGTCATCTGGGCCAACTGCCTTTCCACTCTTCATCCTCTTCATAGCTGCCCTCACTTCCTCCTTCCTGATTCACTATCCCCACGTCATCCAACCTTCTCGCGCTCATTTCCTTCATTCATCAGCCCCTCAAAGTACCCCTTCAACCTTCTCAACACACACTCCTCACTTGTCAGCACATTTCCATCTCTATCCTTGATCGCCCTTACTTGCTACACATCCTTCCCAGCTTGGTCCCTCTGCCTAGCCAATCGATACAAGTACTTTTCTCCTTCCTTAGTGTCTAACCTCTCATACAGCTCACCATACGCCTTTGCTACCTCTCCCTTTGCTTTACGCTGCATCTCGTTGTACTCCTGTCTACATTCTTCATCTTTCTGCCTATACCACTTATTTGCAAACCTCTTCCTCTGTATACTTTGCTGTACTTCCTCATTCCACCACCAAGTCTCCTTGTCTTCCTTCCTCTGTCCTGATGACACACCAAGTACCTTCCTAGCTGTCTCCCTCACTATTTCTGCAGTGGTTTTCCAGCCATCTGGCTACTCTTCACTACCACCCAGTGCCTGTCTTAACCCCGCCCTGAACTCCACACAACAGTCTTCCTTCTTCAACTTCCACCATTTGATCCTTGGCTCTGCCTTCACGCTCTTCCTCTAAAGTCATCCCACAGACCACCATCCGATGCTGCCTAGCTACGTTCTCCCCTGTCACCACCTTGCAGTCTTCAATCCCTTTCAGATCAAGCCTTCTACATAAGATATAGTCCACCTGTGTGCGCTTTCCTCCTCTTATACATTACCCTGTGTACTTCCTCAGTCCAGATGACACACCAAGAAGTTTCCTGCAGTAGTTGCCCAGCCATCTGGCAACTCTTAACGACCACCCAGTGCCTGTGTTAACTCCTCCCTGAATTCCACACAACAGTCTTACTTGTTCAACTTCCACCATTTGATCCTTAGCTCTGTTTTCACTTCTTGATCTCCAAAGTTGTCGATGCTATCTAGCTACATTCTCCCCGTCACCATCTTGCAGTTGCCAATCTCTTTCAGATTGCACCTACTACATAAGATATAGTACATCTGTGTGCACCTTCCTCTACTCTAATGCATCACCCGGTGTTCCCCCCTCTTTGCAAAATCCACCACCATCTCTCCTTCCACATTCCTCTCTTTGACACCTTTTTTTTTTTATACCTACCCAACACCTCTTCATCACCTTTGTTCCCTTCAAAGTATGCTCCAGCCAACCACTCTCTCCTCCTTGGGTACACTCTCCACCACTTCATCCAACTCGCTCCAGAATTCTTCTTTGAACTTATAGGGCATATGCGCTGACAACATTCACCATCATACCTTCGATTTTCAGGTTCATACTCATCACTCTGTCTGACGCAGTCTTCGCCTCCAACACTCTTGACATGCTCTTCCTTCAAGATTACCCCTACCCCATTTCTCCTCCAATCCACACCATGGTAGAAGAGTTTTAACACACCTCAGATGCTCCTTTTCTTACTCCCCTTCCACCCGGTGTCTTGCATACAAAGTATATCTACATTTCTTCTTTCCATTATATCCGCTATATAAAAATGCAACTCCACTATATAAAATGCAACTTGACTGATATCAGCAAGCTCTCTCCCTTTACCAGTCATAGTGCCAACATTCAAAGTTCTGACTCTCACCTCTACAATCCTCTCCCACTGCCTCTGGACATGCCTCCCCCCTCTCCTTCACCCTACAGTAGCATAGTTTCCACTGGCACCCTGATGGCCAACAGCGGTGGTCATTGGTAACCTGGGCCTCAACCGATCTGGTATGGAAATCTGATTTATACCACAACGGTTTTACACGAGATGCCCTTCCTGATGCAATGCTCCCCATTGATTCAGGCTTGTGAATCCCCAAGCTGGGTTTGGTATATTTTATCTTTGAGACTCAAAAAGCCATCACTCTGATCTGCTTTCTTTATTTGTATAATTTTAAAATTCATTATATAGACTTTCAAACCTGATTTGGCCATTTTTTCCACCCATCAGTTACTGATGAAAAATAGGCAACACAGTCTTCATTTAAATATGTTGGATTTACATTATCATTATAGAAGCAGCTAAGTGCCACTAATGTGCTGCTTATAAGTTGTGACCAGCATAGACTGAGAATGGAGCATAACTGTTACAAGAATACTGAAGTACACACTGGGCTTGTGCTCCCTAAAAGGTTTGCTTGGTTCAAGTACGATCCATGAGAAGCGGCATTTGGAACCATTGGCGTACCAGGGGAAACTCAAGAGGCTCTCACCAATCCGTGCCCTGGAAAACACAATGAAGGTAAGCTGGGGGGTGTTTCGTTATATTGTATGGGGAAGTGCAATCCAATTCTTGTCCTGCTTCTGTAGATGGGTTTGTGATAACATGAAAAGGTAGTGTGGTTCAATTATCTGGATATCCTCTAGAGTAGCACCCAGAAGTCTAATGAAATGCTAAGAGTTTGTTTACAGTGAAGATTTCGTGGTGCTCCTTGCACAGATGAACTTTTTTTTTTCCTCACAAAACAACTGCAGAGCAGCAAAGACCAAATGTTTATGAGCTTTTTTCCTTACCCCCCAACAGCATGAAGGGACAACAGAACAGCCCACTCGGTCCCCGCTGCTGTTAATGCCATGCAACCCTCCCTCCTCCACTGATGTAGTCCACAATAAACCTTCCCATCTGCTCAATAACCAGCAAGAACCATCCCGACTGGTTGACCCCAGCCCTGCCTCGATCACAACTCTGGATGACTTGAGGAAAAGACTTGAGAAGATCAAGAGCAGTTGCTAAAAAAGGCTGAGCATTTAATGCTGCCTATTCCTGCAAAAAAAAAAAACTTGCTCATGCTTTATTTTAGCCAATTTGCACAATTTATATTTTACTCTATCCATTTTCTCCATGGTTTTTGCCCAGTTGTTATTTCCTTTTATCCAGTGTTTTAACTGTCTTTAATTTCCATGATTAATAAAATCTTTTTAAGAGTGGGTTTTTTTTTTCCAGGACACTTTCTGTTACATTGGGCTGCACATTTCTCACTACTTTTACTAGAGTTGAGTCCGATCCAATACTGACTCATAACAATCCAGATTCCATTATCCAAACCTCTTATCCTGCTCTCAGGGTCACGGGGATGCTGGAGCCTATCCCAGCAGTCATTGGGCGGCAGGCCACTAGTGCATCACAGGGCCCACACACACCTAACCTACATTTAATGTCTTTGGACTGTGGGAGGAAACCCACGCAGTCATGGAGAGAACGACCCCCAAGGTTGGACTAATAGTCTGATATTTTTATGAATTATAAATATTTAGCAAATATGCAATTTTAAGCCCATAGCCAAAATGGTATATATATAAGTTCAGATAGTATGAAGTGTTTTGAGTGCAGGGATATGGGACACAACCGCTTTGCTTGCCCAAATAGAAAGTGGGAAGCAGAGGATGCAGAAGCTGACATCTAGGTGGCTGAAGCGGGGGAGGGAGAACCAGGCCACTGGAAACCCCACAAAATGTAAATCTGGAGTATCCTAAACTCCATAGTAATTCGTAGAAAGATAAAATGGCCATAGATGACGTAACTATTAAAGGGACCCAGTTTCGCTGCTGCGCATGTAACCTCCCTGGTGGCTCCTGCAACCGAGCCCATGCAGGAGGTGCAGAGTGACGCGGAGGAAGTGGCGGCGGACCAGCCTGTCACAGAGAGTGAGGATTATGTTATCCTCCTTTTCCTGGCTCTCGGTGACAAGTGAAAAACCACATTTACAATCTTCCATCACTTCATCCAGGTTATTGTCACAATTCGATTTAATTGATGCTTGCAGAGTAAAAAATTAGAACATCAGACAGTACACATGGCTAGCAGTGTTACAGTAAGTCATCAAGATGGTAGCCTCAGTTCTGGGCACTCAAACTTGTTTTATTTGTTTAGTTTCCAGCGCCCACTCTGATCACATACAGCAGGGAAGAAATTTAAGTCTTCCACTGTCCACTTGACAAACTGAACAGATACTTTTACCGACTTTAACGAAAGTCTTGATTGGTACAGCCCTGTGCAGACCACCACGAAGGGGTAAGCGAGCCGGAGCGCTCGTTAAACAGACCGCAGGGATTTATAACTGCACTCCCATCAATCCACCTCGTGAATGTCTGCCCTCTGGCCAACAAGATGGATGAACTCTTACTTATAAACAGAAAATAACTTGGACTTTTCCAGATCTGCCGCCCTGTGTCTCACTGACACCTGGCTTAGTGAGCATATAACAGACTGCACTTCATCCGCCGCAGTTCCAACTGCTCCAGGCGGACCGCGAAACAGAGCTATCGGGAAAATATGGCGTGGCGGCATATGCCTCTACATAAACGAAGGTTGGTGCCAGTGTGGAAGACATCTTCCACACTGGCAGAAGACTAAACCATTTTATCCACTGCAGCAATTTCCGTCATTTATTCTGGTTGGTGTCCAGGCCTGTGATAAAGAGGTATTAAAACACCTGGCTGATCAAATATACAGACTCCCTACTTGTTATCCTCAGGGATTTTAACTGAGCAAACAACTACGAACTGTCAAAATACAGGCAGCATGGTGGCGCAGTGGTTAATGAGGTCACCTCACAGCAAGGTCCTGGGTTCGAGCCCTGGGGTAGTCCAACCTTGGGGGTCGTCCTCTATGTGGAATTTGCATGTGTATAGCACAATATCACAAATTACAAATTAGCCTCAAGGCTTTACAGCAACACAACATCCTGTGCCTGTCCTTAGACCCTCGCATCGGATAAGGAATAACTCCCTAAAAGTGAAAGAAAAAAAAAGCGATAGGTGTCCTATTGCTCTGTCCCCCATGCAGCCCTGGGCCTCTGATCACTGTCTGATTCATCTTATCCCAACTAGCAGTAACTAAAATCTGCTAAGCCTGTGGTAAAAATTTTGAAGAGATGGACCAGTGAGTCAACTGGGGCTCCAGGCCTGCCTCGACTGCACTGACTTTGTGATATCTTACATAAGCTTTTGTGAGGACATGCGTGTGGCCACCAAAATTTCCTGTACCTTCAACAATAAGCCCTGGTTCACAGAAAAACTCAGGCAGCTTCGTCAGGCCAAAGAGGATGCCTACAGAAGTAGATATAGGATCCGGTACAACAAAGTCAGAAATACAGAGTGGCAAAAAGGTTCTACTCTGAAAAATTGAAAAACAGGTTTTCTGCCAACGACCCAGCATCAGACTGGAGAAGTTTGAAAGACACCAACTACAGGAGACCCTCCCACACACACACACACACACACACACACACACACACACACACACACACACTGCAGGGAACCATCGACTGGCTGATGACCTAAATGGGTTTTACTGCAGGTTTGAAACGCCAACTTTCACACCCCTCCCCAGCCACAACCAACTGCACTCCCTGCCAGCCACTCCTCCCCTCCCCACCAACCCCCCACCTGCACTCAGAATCTGTGTTAAGGATGTGCGTCAGCTCTTCCAGAGACAGAAGACCAGGAAGGCACCAAGCCTGGATGGTGTGTTACCCTCTGGTCTGAAAGTCTGTGCTGACCGCCCCATCTTCACACTGATCTTCAACAGATCACTGGAGCTGTGTGAAGTCCTGCTTCAAGAGCTCCACTATCAATCCCAGTCTCCAAGAAACTCCATATCACAGGATTAAATGACTACAGGCCCATTGGCCTAATATCTGGTCATAAAATCCTTCAAGAGACTGGTGTTGGCCCACCTGAAGGCAATTCAGCAAAGCAAATTTCCTTCAGGTGAAAATCCAAAATGGTCAAAATGACACCCTTGGTCGACTATTCTTTCTTTTTGAAGGACTCATGTGTTAACGTTTTTTTGCACTTTCACATTGACATAATAAATTGCATCTAATGAAGTTACTCACTACTTGAGCAGTTTTTTCACAAGACACCTTTTTACTATTACTCAAGTAGTTATTTTTTGAGTACTTTTACTTGTACAAGTAAAAGTACTTCTACTTGTAGAAGTAAATATACAGACCTGCTGCCCCCTCCTCTTGGAACTCCCTCCCCAAGCACATCAGACACTGCTGCGATCTGCCCACATTCAAGTCATTAATCAGGACTCACCTCTTCAGACCTGCTTTCATCTGTGATTTATGATGTTTGTTTTTCTTCCCTTTTTGTATCTATCTAAATCGGAGTACTGCTGGCATCGTGTGTGGCTGCCACTTCTCCCTCTCGTAGCCCCCCTTCCCATCCACCCCGTATGTCTGTGTTATGTTCATCTGTTCTCGTTTCACCCCGTTTATTGTAAAGCGACTCGGAGTGTTAGAAAAGATCCGTATATGTTTATTATTATTATTATTATTATTACTATTATTACTTGAGTCAACGTTATTTTAAAGTAAAAAAAGTAAAATATGTTTTTGTTTAATCTACCCACCACTGGTTGTTATAAGGGCATGTATATCAAATAAAATGTGAATCATGTCTTGAGTTGATATTTAATATTTACTCCACTCTATCCATCTTCTCTATGGTTTGTACTTCTACTACTACCACTACTTTTGATTGCTCCCACTAGGGGTCTCCACAGCGATCATCCATTTCCATCTCTTCCTGTCCTCTGTATCTTCCTCTGTCTCACCCGCCACCTGCATGTCCTCTCTCACTACTTCATTTCCTCTTATTCAGTGTTTTTTAATTTCCACCATTAAAAAATCTTGATCCATGGGGTCCGCGGTGGTGTAGCGGTCTAAGCATCGGCTTTGTGTCGATGCAGTTGCCCACTGGGGACTGGGGTTCGCGCCCCGGTCTCGTCAGATCCGATTATGGCCGGACCCGATGAAGCAGCAATCATTGGCAAACGCTGTCTTCGGGAGGGGGGCGGAGTCGGCTTGTGTTCGTCACGTGAATGCGTCTCTGGTGTGTCGGAAAAAAGCAGTGGTTCAGCCTGGAGTCGCCTTGTCACGAAAGTGGGGAGGCGACTCCTTCGAGACTGCCGGCCGGAGAGATGCAGTTGGCGAACGCATGCAGTACGAGGGTGGGTGTTTGAATTAAAATAGGGATCGATTGGCCACTAAATAGGGAGAAATCAGAAATAAATTTTAAAAAAAAAATCTTGATCCATTTGTCTCGTGCACATTATATACGTTTGATATACATTGTGATAAGGGCATATATATCAAATAAAATGGGAATCTCAAGTCTTGAGTTGATTGTATAACTTTTGATCGAATAGTGGGTTAGACTTACATTTGAGGGAACCAAATTTAGAATAAAAAGGAAGAGGGAAATCGATGTTGACACAGCTACAGACCATAAAAAGTGTAATCATGAAAACTAGTCTGTTCCGACTCCTTTTTCAGTCTGGAAACGCAAAATGTCACTTTTCTGTGGTTTACACACAACACTTGCCCATCAACATCTTTGCAAAAATGTCTGGCGTGGTTCACGCTGCTGTCTGCTGCATCTATTTGTGATATACCATTTACCCCAGCAGGGGGCAGTTGAATATCAACCTTCCTTCAGTTCGTCCGACTCACTCTGCGGACAGATTGAAGACCACATTCGGCTCAATGGATATTTCCCCAGTCGGCATGCAAAGCACATGGGCCTGCTTCAAAAGGAGATGCAGTTTAATTCCTTGACATTCCTGTTTTGCCTCACATTAAAATGGACTTTTCGATATAAATGTGTTGCATGTATTCCTGCATATCATTTACACTATTTTAACCTTGGAGATCTCATTCAAGAACACAATGGTGTATGGTAACAGCCCACTTGATATTATCTTATTGTGCAATATAATTGACTAAACCTGGTACAGACTAGGTCATAGGTAAGTACTGCTATACTACTGCCATTGCACTCAAATAATAGCATGGTGTAATCAAATCCATCAAGCTGCATTATTAACATAACCAAAGAAATAATTTAAATACCAAGGTGCTTTTGGGGACAGGCACATGAAAAGTCACAACTGCAAAATATATACTCAGAACCTTTCAACTTCATTATACAAGCTGACTGATATGAACAGCTCAGAGTGGCGATCTTATTCAGCATCAAATACAGACGTGTTCATTTCTATTCAGCATACTCATGGCAAATGGCAAAATATTTTTGGTTGAACCTCATTTTTAACTGTTAATGTTGTGGTATTACTTGCTCTGCCGTTTCCGCTTGCGCCATTTCTGTTGTGATGGTTAACAACCACCAGATATCACAACTTTGCTTCTTCTTGTTGCTGCCTGACAGGTTCTTTCGCATTGTGTTTCTATGGTTAGGTAATATAATGTTAGGCACCCTGTCAAGTTCCCAAGAAAGACCTAACACAGTTATCATTAAAATGAGCAACTACGAAAGTGTTTGCTATTTGAATGGTTGTGGATTAATCACACCAGCATATATATATATATATATATCCATCCATCCATTGTCTTAACCGCTTATCCTGCTCTCAGAGTCGTGGGGGTGCTGGAGCCTATTCCAGCAGTCATTGTGCGGCAGGTAGGGAGACACCCTGGACATACAGTGCATCTGGAAAGTATTCACACCCCTTCATTTTCCACACATTTTGTTATGTTACAGCCTTATTCCAAAATGGATTAAATTCCTTTTTTTCTCATCAATCTACACAAAATACCCTATAATGATAAAGTGAAAAAGGTTTTGTAGAAATTTTTGCAAATTTATTAAAAATAAAAAACTGAAATATTGCATGTACATAAGTATTCACACCCTTTACTCAGTACTTGGTTGAGGCACCCTTGGCAGCAATTACAGCCTCAAGTCTTCTTGGGTATGAAGCTACAAGCTTGGCACACCTATATTTGGGGTATTTCTCCCATTCTTCTCTGCAGATCCTCTCGAGCTCTGTAAGGTTAGATGGGGAGCGTCGCTGCACAGCTATTTTCAGGTCTTTCCAGAGATGTTCAATGGGGTTCAAGTCTGGGCTCTGGCTGGGCCACTCAAGGACATTCACATTTCACAGACTTGTCCCGAAGTCACTCCTTCGTTGTCTTGGCTGTGTGCTTAGGGTCCTTGTCGTGTTGAAAGGTAAACCTTTGCCCCAGCCTGAGGTCCTGAGTGCTCTGGAGCAGGTTTTCATCAAGGATCTCTCTGTACTTTGCTCCATTCATCTTTCCCTCGATCCTGACTAGTCTCCCAGTTCCTGCCGCTGAAAAACATCCCCACAGCATGATGCTGCCACCACCATGCTTGACTGTAGGGATGGTATTAGCAAGGTGATGAGAGGTACCTGGTTTCCTCCAGACGTGACGTTTGGCATTCAGGCCAAAGAGTTCAATCTTGGTTTCATCAGACCAGAGAATCTTGTTTCTCATGGTCTGAGAGTCCTTTAGGTGCTTTCTGGCAAACTCCAAGCAGGCTGTCATGTGCCTTTTACTGAGCAGAGGCTTCTGTCTGGCCACTCTACCATAAAGGCCTGATTGGTGGAGTGCTGCAGAGATTGTTGTCCTTCTGGAAGGTTCTCCTTTCTCACAGAGGAACGCTGGAGCTCTGTCAGAGTGACCATCGGGTTCTTGGTCACCTCCCTGACCAAGGCCTTTCTCCCCAGATTACTATTTGTCTGGGCGGCCAGCTCTAGGAAGAGTCCTGGTGGATCCAAACTTCTTCCATTTATGAATGATGGAGACCACTGTGCTCTTCGGGACCTTCAAAGCTGTAGAAATTTTTTTGTACCCTTCCCCAGATCTGTGCCTCGATACAATCCTGTCTCAGAGGTCCACAGACAATTCCTTTGACTTCATGGCTTGGTTTCTGCTCTGACATGCACTGTCAACAGTGGGACCTTATATAGACAGGTGTGTGCCTTTCCAAATCATGTCCAATCAATTGAATTTACTACGGCTGGACTCCAGTCAAGATGTAGAAACATCTCAAGGATGATCAGTGGAAACAGGATGAACCTGAGCTCAATTTTGAGTGTCATAGCAAAGGGTGTGAATACTTATGTACGTGCAATATTTCAGTTTTTTGTTTTTAATAAATTTGCAAAAACTTCTACAAAACCTTTCACTTTGTCATTATGGGGTATTGTGTGTAGATTGATGGAAAAAAAGGAATTTAATCCATTTTGGAATAAGGCTGTAACATAAAAAAAAATGTGGGGAAAGTGAAGGGGTGTGAATACTTTCCGGATGCACTGTGTATATATATATATATTGTTCTTGAATCCCCAGGCGCTGCACGGCAACTGTCCACTGCTCCTAGCTACACAGCCAGGATGGGTTGAATGCAGAGGAAGAATTTCCTCACGGGGATCAATAAAGTAATAAAAAAAAATATATATATATATATACACTACCGTTCAAAAGTTTGGGATCACCCAAACAATTTTGTGTTTTCCATGAAAAGTCACACTTATTCACCACCATATGTTGTGAAATGAATAGAAAATAGAGTCAAGACATTGACAAGGTTAGAAATAATGATTTGTATTTGAAATAAGATTTTTTTTACATCAAACTTTGCTTTCGTCAAAGAATCCTCCATTTGCAGCAATTACAGCATTGCAGACCTTTGGCATTCTAGCTGTTAATTTGTTGAGGTAATCTGGAGAAATTGCACCCCACGCTTCCAGAAGCAGCTCCCACAAGTTGGATTGGTTGGATGGGCACTTCTTTGAGCAGATTGAGTTTCTGGAGCATCACATTTGTGGGGTCAATTAAACGCTCAAAATGGCCAGAAAAAGAGAACTTTCATCTGAAACTCGACAGTCTATTCTTGTTCTTAGAAATGAAGGCTATTCCATGCGAGAAATTGCTAAGAAATTGAAGATTTCCTACACCGGTGTGTACTACTCCCTTCAGAGGACAGCACAAACAGGCTCTAACCAGAGTAGAAAAAGAAGTGGGAGGCCGCGTTGCACAACTGAGCAAGAAGATAAGTACATTAGAGTCTCTAGTTTGAGAAACAGACGCCTCACAGGTCCCCAACTGGCATCTTCATTAAATAGTACCTGTTAGAGCCTGTTTGTGCTGTCCTCTGAAGGGAGTAGTACACACCGGTGTAGGAAATCTTCAATTTCTTAGCAATTTCTCGCATGGAATAGCCTTCATTTCTAAGAACAAGAATAGACTGTCGAGTTTCAGATGACAGTTCTCTTTTTCTGGCCATTTTGAGCGTTTAATTGACCCCACAAATGTGATGCTCCAGAAACTCAATCTGCTCAAAGAAGTGCCCATCCAACCAATCCAACTTGTGGGAGCTGCTTCTGGAAGCGTGGGGTGCAATTTCTCCAGATTACCTCAACAAATTAACAGCTAGAATGCCAAAGGTCTGCAATGCTGTAATTGCTGCAAATGGAGGATTCTTTGACGAAAGCAAAGTTTGATGTAAAAAAAATCTTATTTCAAATACAAATCATTATTTCTAACCTTGTCAATGTCTTGACTCTATTTTCTATTCATTTCACAACATATGGTGGTGAATAAGTGTGACTTTTCATGGAAAACACGAAATTGTTTGGGTGATCCCAAACTTTTGAACGGTAGTGTATATATATGTGTGTGTGTGTGTGTGTGTGTGTGTGTGTGTGTGTGTGTGTGTGTGTGTGTGTGTGTGTGTGTGTGTGTGTGTGTGTGTGTGTGTGTGTGTGTGTGACCCACTCTTGGGATGCGCAATGCTTTAGGTTCGGGAGGAGCTAAGGGCAGAGTGTAATAACCACACACGCACAATCTGAACTGCACCTTTAGTGTGCTGGAAAATACAAATACAATTTACAATTCAATGAAAATAATAAACTGGGCCCCTAAAATAAAGAAATAGTCCTTAAGTGTGACTTTCTACACGTCAATGAATCAATGACTAGTCAGAGTTAATTGTCAGTTAATTGTCAGAGTGCACTTTGTTTTTTTTTTCCAAAGGATACCAGTCTGAGTGACGGGCACAACTTGCCACACTGGATGGTAAGTAGAGTTGTCCTGCCGAGGTTCAGATCCGCTTCTTACTGCTACTCTGGTGGCTCGCCATCTATCAGCTCTCAATGACTTCTCAGGATTCCGATCATAACAAAAAAACCTGACCAAGACACGTGGGACGCGATAACCTCGTTAAAACGGCACTCTTCACAGCCCGTGGCTCGTGCAAGCTCACACACGTTGCGAAGCAATTATGCTTGATAAGTTGCTCGCAGAGTCCACACTCTCGTCTCATATGTCACTGCCCCTCCCTTCTCTATTCACACAGACACGCCCTCTATCCTAGACTCGATCAATCGAGGCAGGTAAGAATGGAGCCGATAGAGGTTACCGATTTTAACGAGGTAATAAATCATAACTATAATATGAAATAAAATAAAACATGAACTTAAAACAAATTAATGTTTATAACTTATATAGTTTTTAAATAAGTTTCTTTTTCTTTAACCCATTATTTCTGGCTGGGTTACGTATATATAGCCCCCCCCCCCCCCGAAATCGTCAATGGTATTGTAAGTGCTCAACTAATGAGGAGCGGAATATCAACATGGATACTGGAAAAAAAACAGTTTTAATGCATTGCTGTGCATTAAAACTTTTTTTCCCTGTATCCGTGTTGATATATATATCTATCATCATCATCAGCTGCTTGTCTGGGGTCAGTCGTGGTGGCAGCAAGCCAAGAAGGGCACTCCATACGTCCTTCGCCCCAGCAACACCTCACAAGGCGTTCCCAGGCCAGATTAGACATGTAATCCCTCCAGTGAGTTCTGGGTCTACCCTGGGGTCTCCTCCCAGTTGGACATGCCTGGAAAACCTCCAAAGAAAGGCGCCTAGGAGGCATTCCAATCAGATGGCTTAACCACCTCAACTGGCTCCTTTCAACGTGAAGGAGCAGCGGTTCTACTCTGAGCTCCCTCTGGATGTCCGAGCTCCTCACCCTATCTCCAAGGCTGAGCCCAGACACCCTATGGAGGAAACTCATTTCAGGCGCTTGTATCCACGATCTCACCCTTTCGGTCACTACTCAAAGCTCATGACCATAGGTGAGGTTTGGAATGAAGATTGACTAGGTTGGGGATGAGTTGTTGCTTCAAGTGAAGGAGTTCAAGTATCTCGGGGTCTTGTTCACAAGTGAGGGTAGCATGGAGTGGGAGATTGACAGGCGGATTGGTGCAGCATCAGCAGTAATGTGGACGTTGGACCGGACCGTTGTGGTGACAAGGGAGCTGAGCCAGAAGGCAAAGCTCTCGATTTACCAGCCAATCTTCGTTCCAACCCTCACCTATGATTATATATATATATATATATATATATATATATATATATATATATATATATATATATATATACACTAGAAGAACCCCACTACAATGTAGCGATTTGATTATCCACCCGTCTAAATCTCTCTCCTCTTCCTCCTGCCAGCTAACCGCCTTCCCCCTGCCCCTAAACCCCCCCACTCCAACTCCCACCCCCAAATGCTCAGAATCATCGGAAATGCCGAGAAAAGTGGTTTAACCCCCCCACTCAAACTCCCTCCCCCAAATGCTCAGAATCATCTGAAATGCCAAGAAAAGTGGTTTTTAGCCATTTTTAGAAAATGCATATTTTGCATAATTATTATAATTATTTTAATTTTCTGCTATTTTTCTGGTCCTCTCTGGAACAATACCTACCACCTCCAAAAAAAATTAGGATCATAAGTGCATTTTTGCAAAAATGCATATTTTGCATAATACCAAAACATTTCAAAGTCCCAGAAAAAAATGTTTATACATGTGAAAAAAATCAAAGATGCTCAGAATCATCTGAAATGCCGAGAAAAGTGGTTTTTAGCCATTTTTAGAAAAATGCATATTTATGCATAATTATGCATAATTTTAATTTTCTGGGATTTTTCCCTTACTCTCTGAGACAATACCTACCACCTCCAAAAAGAATTAGGATCATAAGTGCTTTAGTTTTCGGTCCCGCTATCTACACTAACTAACACACACACACACACACACACACACACACACTACGAAAATATACAAGTAGACGTTCACAGCAACCAATAGCAGGCCACATAACATATCACCTGATATGTCCAGAGCCAATCACAGCAGAGCATTTTAATTGCTTTCTACCTGTCACTAACTGTGCCCTAACTGCCCCCTTGAGGCCAATAGTTGTTCCACCAAAGCATATTTCACATACATGACATTGCATACACAATAACATTAAAGGGGGAGAGGGTCACATTTTCCAGGTTGGGGGGGGGGGGATTTTAGGTGAAAAAATCCAAAATGCTTAGAATCATCTGAAATGCCGAGAAAGGTGGTTTTTAGCCATTTTTAGAAAAATGCATATTTTGCATATTTATGCATAATTATGCACAATTTTAATTTTTTGGGATTTTTCCCTTACTCTCTGAGACAATACCTACCACCTCGCAAAAATAATTAGGATCATAAGTGCTTTAGTTTTCGGTCCCGCTATCTACACTAACACACACACACACACACACACACATTCGAAAATATATGAGTAGATATGCATTTTTGCAAAAATGCACTTATGATCCTAATTTTTTTTGGAGGTGGTAGGTATTGTTCCAGAGAGGACCAGAAAAATAGCAGAAAATTAAAATAATTATAATAATTATGCATAATTGTGCAAAATATGCATTTTCTACAAATGGCTAAAAACCACTTTTCTCGGCATTTCATATGATTCTGAGCATTTGGGGGGAGGGAGTTGGAGTGGGGGGGTTAAACCACTTTTCTCGGCATTTCAGATGATTCTGAGCATTTGGGGGGGAGGGAGTTGGAGTGGGGGGGGTTTAGGGGCAGGGGGAAGACGGTTAGCTGGCAGGATGAGGAGGAGGGAGATTTAGACGGGTGGATAACCAAACCGCTACATTGTAGCGGGGTTCTTCTAGTGTATATAGTGACTTTTTTGCATGTAAAACTTAAGAATCTTTACTTTTTAAATGATAATTTATTTAATAAACAAATTTAGATAGGATCAAATAAATTGAGCATCCGTTGCCTAAGAAATTGGATGAGCAGGGAAAATATGCTGCATGTAACAGACATTCAGAATTGTGCCATTCTGTTAACCGTGATAAACAGATTATTGGTAGACGAGCTGCAGACCACTTGTCAACATTTTTACTAGTTGTGCCAGTGGAAAAAAATCTTTGTAGCACAAGACATTTTTGTTGCTATCCAGCCCTGTTTTCAGGACTAATTTTCTATCTTGAGATAACAAAATTTGTTTTCTCAAGATAACACCTTTAATTTTTCTGTTATCACTGATTACCAACTTTATTATTCTTCTTTCAGCTTGTTCCCTATGAGGGCATAGCACTGGCAATGGCGGCCATTGCCAACCCGGGCCTTGACCAGTCTGGCATGGTCTTATCAATCTGCATAATGATTTGGCAAAATTTTACATCGGATGCCCTTCTTAACACAACCACCAACCCTATGGACGGGGGCACAGGTAAAGTGCTGGATGCCATTCCAGTTTTCATGGACTTGCTCCCATGCCTGTCGCTGATTACGAAGTTTAATTTCTCAAAATTATGCATTATCTTCAAGTGAAATAAAATTTTACTTATCAGATGTGCAAAGGTTTCACTTTTCTTTTTTCTTTTTTTTTTTAATCAAAGTCAACACTGGAATAGACTCATGCTATGACATGATGCATAATGTCCACATTAATATCCATAATTTAAGAAGATGGGTAGCCAGGCTCCAACCTGACTGATTTAATCTAAGTGAGGCCTGTCAGTAGCACGGCAAGTGCCTCCATAATTCTCATATGTTACAAGAACGGCACGGTGCAAACAACTAGCTACCATCACAATTAAAAACAGGAAGACGAACTGAAAATTAAATGATCAGCTGAGTTAATGTATGCACTGCTGTACTGGTGTAGGGCTGCAGCCCTACACCAGTACAGCCCAGTGACATTGTGAATTACATCACTGACCAGAAGAAAACAAGGTATGTTTTCCCCAAGATAAGAGAAACAATGTGTTATTTCAAGACAACAAAGCTGAATACATTTGTGAAAAAAAAGGTATTTCTCGTCTTTCGTAGACACTAATTTCCGAGGATCTCTTAATTGTTTCAGTAGTATTAAGTACCTGTTGCACAACCATCTTTTCACCGAGATGACCTGCTGGCTCTCGCAGTGTAAGACAGGATGTAGCATTTATTGAGCATTATTTTCCACAAAATGCTAGCAAAAAGTTTAAACACATCTCCCATAATGCATTCAATTCAATTATACTCAATTCAATTTATTGTCATTAAAAACTATGTGCAGGCACATGTTAAAAATGAAATGAGGGCTGTGGCTTCACCAAACAGTGCAAGACAGACACAGACAAACACAGCAAATACAGTATAAGATATACACACATGAAGATCAAAAGCTAAAAATAAGTTAAAAAAGAGCAAGAGTGCAAATATTTAAAAATATCTACAGACATTCAGTGGCCAGGTTCAGGCGGGCAACAGCCCGGGAAAGAAGCTGTTTTTGAGCCTGGTAGTGCGGGCTCTGAGGCTCCTGTAGCAGAGTGCAGGGGGGAGAACAGTCCATGGTTGGGGTGGGGGGGGGTCTCTGCCGATGCTGAGACCCCTTCAAAGGCAGCGTTTGTGATAAATGTCTTTTATGGCTGGGAGCTGGGTACCGGTGATATGCTGGGCCGCCGTGATGACCAGCTGCAGAGCTTTCTGGACTACCGAGGTGCAGTTGCCGTACCACACTGAGATGCAGATGGTCAGGATGCTCTCTATGGTGCAGTGGTAGAAGTTGGTGAGACTTTTGGGGGATAGACGGGCGCTCCTCAGTCTCCTCAGGTGTTGTCGGGCCTTTTTCACAATGGCCTGGGTGTTTAATGTCCAAGAAGGTTCCTTGCTGATGTGGACTCCAAGGAATCTAAAGCTGGAAACACGCTCCACTTCCACCCCACTGATGTGTATGGGGGAGTGGCTGCAGCTTCTAGACCTCCTGAAGTCCACAATCAGCTCCTTCATCTTCTGCACATTGAGGACAAGAATGTTGATAGTACACCATGATGTGAGGTGCTGAATCTCGTCCCTGTAGGCCATCTCGTCATTGTTGGTGATACGGCCAATGACTGTTATGTCATCTACAAACTTAACTATAACATTCCCGGAGGACCTGACCCAGTATGCCATCTGGTCCGGCAGCCTTCCGTGTGTTCACTCTGCGTAGTGATTCTCTGACCTCTGCGATCGATAGAATGAGCACCTGGTTTTCTGGGTGGCTGGGGATTTTTGTGGCTGGGTCAGTATTGTCCTTGTCGAAGTGGGCATAGAAATGATTTAGCTTGTCTGGCAGGGAGGCATCATGGACAGTGGGACCGCTATTGGAGCTTTTGTAGTCTGTGATAGACTGAATGTCTTGCCACATTCGCTGGAGATCGGAGTTATTGTGAAAGTGGTCCTCTAGTCATAGGGAATATTTATGTTTGGCTGTTCTGATGCCCTTTTTGAGGTTGGATCTGGCTGTGCTGTAGGCCTCACAGTTACCTGACTTGAATGCTGCATCCCGGACTTTCAGCAGCTGCCGGACCTCACTGGTCATCCAGGGTTTCTGATTTGGAAAGGCGCAGATTGATTTTTTTTGTTGTGACACTCTCAGTGCAAAAGTTAATGTAGGCTAGTATGGCAGATGTCTGTTCATGAATGTCTATATGAGAGCCATGGGTAGCTGAATGTGCAAAAATACTCCAGTCTGTGTTGTCAAAACAGTCCTGGAGTTCAGAGACTGCTCCTTCTGGCCAGACAGTGACTGTCTTTACTGCTGGCTTGACCTGTTTTATTAGGGGTTTGTAGGCTGGGACCAGGAACAGGCAGAGGTGGTCAGAATGCCCCAGGTGGGGGCATTCAGTTAGTCATCTGAGAAGTTGTGTTGATCCTTCTTTTAATCTGCAGATTAAACATTTACAATAATAAGTCTCAAAAATCAAACTAACTTGCATGGGTGCATTAGGAATTTTGAATTTTAGCATAGTGTGTTTTTTTATTGCAACTGTAACAATAATGTCACACCGTACATACAGCCGTGATAGGAGGTCAAAGGTCCTCTTGCCTAAAATATCCCGTGATCTGAATAAAAAGCCCTAACTCTTCACGTAGAGAGGTTACACCCATGTCAAAGTGTACTTGCTGGCTCTTTGGAGGCTAAACTATAATGGCTGGAGATTTATCTCTGGATAGAGAGCTCAGTTACAAGCAGTTATCCCAAAGGAGCAAGCCCTTAATGAGAAGGTAGGGGACAAGGTAAAGGAGTGTATGGCTTAAAGATGCAAGCAAAATAAACAAAGCTCCATTCATACTGTTTTAAAGTGACTCGTGTTGAGATTACAGGTCACATCAGAATCAGGTTTAGCAGAGTAGTGGCTACCTATAAATACACCAGAACAACACAGCTTTGCCTCCTCAAATTGATATCCTCTCTCCTTTGAGACATACGAGGACATGGGTTTAGCAAGCACATTCACAGAAAATCGGTTCATTTCAAGTCAAGCATGACCAATAAAGATGACCTTTGATTTGGTGAGCCGGTTTGACTATTTTCATTTCATTGATTCAACCAGAGAACCAGCACAATGATTCGTGGAATGGGCCACTCAACTCAGTTCGATTTCGGGACGAACTGAATCCTGTGTCTTTTACTCACTTATGGAGTCAGGTTGGTCTACCTAGGTCCAGGGAATCACCCAGCACATAGCACAAACACATAAAATAAAGAGGCCAACAACAACCTAAAGATGTCTTGATGCACGCTCAATAATCCAGGTAATAAAATCAAAGAACGTTGAATCATCTGGATACAATGTTTATTGAAAGAAACGTTTCATCACTCAACTAAGTGACATCTTCAGTCTAAACTGATTGCAGGTATCCCCACAGCCTACAGTCAAGTCAAGTCCATTTTATTTGTATAGCCCAATACCCCAAATTACAAATTTGCCTCAAGGGGCTTTATAGCAACACAACATCCTGTCCTTAGACCCTCACATCGCACCCTCTGTTGTCTCCTGACGACTTTAACAGGATTACCGCGAGGAGGTTGTGGCTCTTCACCATGCACAGATGGTCATTCATCATGGCTATATTTTGTGTTTCACATGATGCTGGGGTGTATGGAGACCAGCCTAGGATGCCACAAAAGGCCATCTAGGAAAGGTACTGATTCCTATACTTAATCCCTTAACCCAAAACAAAGTCATTAATATTGTTGCAAAATAATAAGATAAAGGTGCTCAGGACTGTAAAGAGTGTGATGAAAAATTAACTGTCCTGATAGTAACTACCATTCTTATTTAGGCAATTACTATATAGTTAATGACATCTGTAAGCCACAAAGTGTCAATACAATTGGAGCTTCATCATTCAAATACATTTCAGAGTGGCAAGATATTGGCTATAAGAGGTGTATTGTAAATTAACTCAAGCAAAGTTTTTCATTGTCAATTACTGCAATTCATGTGCTTCCAAGTCACACTGTCTTCCCCTTAAAGTGTTTATTCCTGAAAGGTTACAACATTTCAGTTCAGAAGGATTTTTTTTTTGTCTCAGTGTGATGAGTTAGCTGGGCAGAGTGGGTCCCTGTCAGAAGCACAACAAGTCTTAGACTCTGAGACTGATGCAGCAGAGAAAGAGACGATAGGGAGTGTTGTAAATGATCATCCTGCTACAACAGAGAAAGTTGAAGCAATGCACAAGGAGCTTAGTTCAGCTGTATCAAAGATAGATGAAATAAGAAAATCCTCCCATGAGAGCCATTTAACACCTAAGATGCAAGAGCTGAATGAGCAAGCATCAGCTAAAACAGAAACTTTAAGTCAGCATATGAGAAATGGAAAACCCAAGTTAGGGATGGTCAAATAAAATTAAAGCATGAGTGCTCTGAAAGTGACTTGTATGACATGATGGATGTGGTTGAGAAGCTCGAGTCTGAATTGAAAGAGTTATATGAAAACATACGATTCCAGACGGCACCAAGCCAAGAAATTTGGAGAAAAATTGATGCATGCTCAGCCGTAACAGCAGATTTAATGAGACTAATGAGAGTACGCCTGACTGAAGATGGAGAAGAGTTTGATGCTGAGGTGAAAAATCAAGGTTACGCATGCTGCTTGACAGTAAATACGCCAGGTCCATATATGGATCCACAGTTTCCAGAGCCACTGTACTCAGCCACTGCTCCAACCATCTCTAAGAGTCACCAAGTATTTTGGCTAAGAGCTGAGACAGCTGCACGGTTAGCTACAAAGAGCTGACATTGACATGGAAGCCGTCATTGATGCACAACATCAGCAACTGAAAAGCCTTGAAAATCAAAGAGACAGTCAGGTCATTGAAGCAAAGCTCAAAGTGTATACTGAGGAGGAGTTGAAAGAAAAGAGGGAGAGATATAGTCCTACTTGCAGTGAAGAGAAAGATCCTAGTCCTCTTGCTCCTTACACAGGATGTCAGGAAGGGCAAGTTACAAAAAATTAAGCATCGTTAGTGCAGACATCACAGGAGTCGATGGCCCTCACTCAACTTCCAGTTCCAGAACATTCTGTATTCTCTGGTGACCTGCTGAAGTTCATAGAATGGAGCTCAAACTTCAAGGATTTTTGGTGCTCAAATCCCACAGATAGGTTGCTCTATTTACAAAAGTACATTGGCGGGAAAGCAAAGGCAGAATGGGGGAAACTGAATGCCAGATATGGTTTCTCCTTTGTAGTGCAATGGGCCTTCAGAGAGAAGCTTAACAGATGGCCAAGGATTGGAACAAAAGAATATGTTAGCCTAAGAGAATTCAGCGATTTCCTGCACATATGTAACAACCCCACGCCTCATAAAGGGTCTTCAGGTACTGAATGACTGTGAAGAGAATCAAAAGATGCTAGTCAAACTCCCTGATTATGTCACAGAACAGCTGAATCAAACCCAAGACTATCCAAGCTTTAGAGAGTTTGTGTCATTCATCTCAAAGGAAGCATGCATAGCATGCTATCTGGTATCATTGTTGCATGCATTAAAGCCCTCTGAAGAAAAGTCATTTAAAGAAACAAAGCATCCAAATGCAAACACCTCTGCCACTAAAGAGGAATGTTGGCACTATGACTGGTAAAGGGAGAGAGCTGGCTGACATGATGGAAAGAAGAAAGACAGCTATACCCTGTCTGCAAGAGACCAGGTAGAAGGGGAGTAAGGCCAGGAGCACCAGAGGTTGGTTCAAACTCTTCTACCATCGTGTGAATGGGAGGAGAAATGGGGTAGGGGTAATTCTGAAGGAAGAGTATATCAAGAGTGTGCTAGAGGTGAAGAGAGTGCCAGAAAGAGTGATGAGTATGAAGCTGGAAATCGAAGGTGTATTGATGAATGTTATCAGTGCATATGCCCTGCAGGTTTGGTGTGAGGTGGAAGAGAAAGAATAATTCTGGAGTGAGATTGATGAAGAGTATACCCAAGGGGGAGAGTGGTGATTAGAGCGGACTTCAATGGGCGGGTTGGTGAAGGGAACAGAGATAATGAGGAGGTGATGGGTAGGTATGGTGTCAAGGAGAGAAATGTGGAAGGACAGATGTTGGTGGATTTTGCGAAAAGGATGGAAATGGCTGTGTTGAATACATATTTCAAGAAGGGGGGGAACACAGGGTAACGTATAAGAGTGGAGAAAAGTGCTCACAGGTGGACTATATCTTATGCAGAAAGTGCAATCTGAAAGGGATTGGAGATGGCAAGGTGGTAACAGGAAAGAACGTAGCTAAGCAGCATTGGATGGTAGTCTGTAGGATGACTTTGGAGACCAAGAAGAGGAAGAGAGTGAAGGCAGAGCCAATGATCAAATGGTGGAAGTTGAAGGAAGACTGTTGTGTGGAGTTCAGGGAGGAGTTAAAACAGGCACTGGGTGGTAGTGGAGAGTAGCTAGATTGCTGGGCAATCACTGGAGAAATAGGGAGGGAGACAGCTAGGAAGGTACTTGGTGTGTCATCAGGACAGAGGAAGGAAGACAAGGAGACTTGGTGGTGGAACGAGGAAGTACAGCAAAGTATACAGGGGGAGAAGTTGCGAAAGAAGAAGTGGGATAGTCAGACAGATGAAGAAAGTAGACAGGAGTACAAGGAGATGCAGTGTAAAGTTAAGGGCGATGTGGCGAATGAAAAGGCATATGGTGAGTTGAAGGGCGATGTGGCAAAGGAAAAGGCATATGTTGAGTTGTATGAGAGGTTAGACACTAAGGAAGGAGAAAAGGACTAGACAGAGGGACTGAACTGGGAAGGATGTGCAGCAGGTAAGGGCGATCAAGGATAGAGATGGAAATGTGCTGACAAGGGAGGAAAGTGTGTTGAGAAGGTTGAAGGAGTACTTTGAGGAGCTGATGAATGAAGAAAATGAGAGAGAGAGAGGGTTGGATGATGTGGGTATAGTGAATCAGGAAGTGCGGTGGATTAGCAAGGAGGAAGTGAGGGCAGCTATGAAGAGGATGAAGAGTGGAAAGGCAGTTGGCCCAGATGACATACCTGTGGAAACATGGAGATGTTTAGGAGAGATGGCAGTGGAGTTTTTAACTAGATTGTATAACACGATCTTGGAAAGTGAGGGGATGCCGGAGGAGTGGAGAAGTATACTGGTACTGAATTTCAAGAATAAGGAGGATGTGCAGAACTGTAGTAACTACAGAGGTATAAAGTTGATCAGCTACAGCATGAAGATAGGCGAAAGAGTAATAGAAGCTAGATTAAGATGAGAAGTGATGATTAGTGAACAGTTCTATGGTTTCCTGCCAAGAAAGCACTATGGATGCGATGTTTGCTTTGAGAATGTTGATGGAGACGTATAGAGAAGGCCAGAAGGAGTTATATTGTGTATTTGGGGATTTAAAGAAAGGATATGATAGGATGCCGAGAGAGGTGTGGTCTTGTATGAGTAAGTCGGGAGTTGTAGAGAAGTATGTAGAGTGGTGCAGGATATGTATGAGGGAATTGTGACAATGGTGAGGTGTGCAGTTGGAATGACAGATGGGTTCAAGGTGGAGGTGGGATTACATCAAGGATCGGCTCTGAGCCCTTTCTTGTTTGCAATGGTGATGGACAGGTTGACAAATGAGATCAGGCAGGAGTCTCTGTGGACGATAACGTTTGCAGATGACATGATCTGTAGCGAGAGTAGGGCGCAAGTTGAGGAGAGCCTGGAGAGGTGGAGGAATGCACTGGAGAGAAGAGGAATGAAAGTCAGTAGGAGCAAGATGGAATACCTATGCACGAATGAGAGGGAGGACAGCAGAATGATGAGGATGCAAGGAGTACAGGTGACAAAGGCATATGAGTTTAAATACTTGGGGTCAACTGTCCAAAGTAACGGGGAGTGCAGAAGAGAGGTGAAGAAGAGAGTGCAGGCAGGGTGGAGTGGGTGGAGAAGAGTGTCAGGATTGATTTGCGACAGAAGGGTATCACCAAGAATTAAAGGGATGTTTTACAAGATGGCTGTGAGACCAGCTATATTATATGGCTTGGAGAAGGTGCCACTGACGAAAAGACAGGAGGCGGAGCTGGAGGTGGCAGAGTTGAAGATGCTAAGATTTCCACTGGGAGTGACGAAGGAGGACAGGATTAGGAATGATTATATTAGAGGGACAGCTCAGGTTGGACGGTTTGGAGACAAAGCAAGAGAGGCAAGATTGAGATGACATGGACATGTGTGGAGGAGAGACGCTGGGTATATTGGGAGAAGGATGCTGACTATGAACCAGGGAAGAGGAAAAGAGGAAGGCCAAAGAGGAGGTTAATGGATGTGGAGAGAGAGGACATGCAGGTGGCTGGCGTGACAGAGGAAGATGCAGAGGACAAGAAAAAATGGAAACAGATGAGCCACTGTGGTGACCCACAATGGCAGCAGCCAAAAGTAGTAGCCTGTTGGGGTTTAGCTATACTTTGTAAGATTCAGCTGTGGTTTATTTTTTGCTTTTCAGGCCAGTAGACGTCTTACATAATGTTTTCTAACAGCACTATCTCATTGTAGTAAATGCTGCCAGTTAATGGCACTGGCTAGCCAGAATGGACAACACAGTGTGTCTAAGTATTTGTGTAAGCAAAGGCCCCAAGGGTTTTCTCACAGCACCTCAGTGCCAGTAGTCCCACCCGGATAAACAGATAGATCTCAGTATTTTTCTGGTTGCTCAATTCCTCACTCAAGCTAAAAAAACAAATGTAAGGTGATTTGGATTTTAAATTGCTCATAGCTATGAATTGTTGTGGGTGGGCCCTGTGATGGACTGGAGACCCTTCCAGAATGTCTCCCTACCTTCCACCCAATGCATGCTGATATAGACTCAGACCCCTTTGACATTGAACTGGATTGAAAAGAAGGAAACACACACACACACACACACACACACACACACTTTAAGCCCATGTTAAACAATAACAGACTGGGGGTGACAGTGGCTCAGGAGACAGAGCAGGTTGTCTGATAACGGGAGGGTTGTTGGTACAATCTTCGGCTTCTCATTGCAAAAATGTCGAGGTGTCCCTGAGCAAGACCACTAACTGCCCTTGATGCGCTGGTTGCTACCTTGCATAGTTCACATCGCCATCGGTGGGTGAATGCGAGGCATTCAATGATCACAAAGCACTCTGAGTGGCTGACGCAGCTATAAATGTGCAATATAAAATGCAGTCCATTTAACATATTAAGAAAAATCTCTGAATTTACTTTTTCACTCTGTAGGTTGTTGTTGGCCTCCTCTTTATTTTGCGCTATGTGCTGGGTGATTACCTGTACCTAGATAGACCAAACTGACTCCATTAGTGAGTAAAAGACACAAGATTCAGTTCATCCTGAAATCAAACTGAGATGAGATCTTCCCAATTGTATCTGTCCAATTACCCCACTCTTCTGAGCCATCCCGGTCACTGCTCCACCCTCTCTGCCAATCCAGGGAGGGCTGCAGACTACCACATGCCTCCTCCGATACATGTGGAGTCGCCAGCCACTTCTTTTCTTTTCTTTTCTTTTCAGTGAGAAGTTTTGCCAGGGGAACGTAGTGTGTGGGAGGATCACGCTATTCCCCCCAGTGCGCCCCCCAAACAGGTGCCCCGACCTACCAGAGGAGGCGCTAGTGCAGCCAGTGACCAAGGACAACATACCCACATCCAGCTTCCTATCTTCAGACACGGCCAATTGTATTTGTAGGGACACCCGACCAAGCCGGAGGTAACACGGGGTTTCGAACCCATGTTGGTAGGCAATGGAATAGACCGCTACACTACCCGGACACCCGGGTTAGGTCTTTTTATTCTGGTCACAGGATTTTTTAGGCAAGAGAACCTTTGATCTTTTACTACCTACCTATCATGGTTGTATGTACAGTGGGACATTGTTACAGTTGCAATTAAAAAAAAAACAACAAAAAAAAACACACGCCATGTGAAAATTCAACACTCCTAACACACCCACACAGGTTAGCTTGATTTTTGAGTCTTATTATTGTAAATGTTTAATCTGCAGGTGTCAAAGATCAACACCACTTCTCAGCTGAGTAATTGAAGGCATTATGGGAGATGTGTTTAAAACTTGTTGCTTGTATTTTGTGGAAAATATTGCTTAAGAAACGCTACATCCTGTCTTACACTGCAAGAGCCAGCAGGTCATCTCGGTGAAAAGATGGTTGTGCAACAGGCATGGAATACTACTGAAACAATTAAGAGATGCTTGGAAATTAGCGTCTACAAAAGACGAGGAATACCTTGGTTTCACAAATGTATTCAGCTTTGTTGTCTTGAAATAACACATTATTTCTTTTATCTTGGGAAAACATACCTTGTTTTCTCCTGGTCAGCAATGTAATTCACAATGTCACTGGGCTGTACTGGCGTAGGCCTGCAGCCCTACACCAATACAGCAGTGCATACATTAACTAAGCTAATCATTTAATTTTCAGTTTGTCTTCCTGTTCCTGTTGTTAATTGTGATGGCAGCTAGTTGTTTGCGCCGCACCATTCTTGTAACATATGAGAATTATGCAGGCACTTCCCGCGCTACTGACAGGCCTCACTTAGATTAAATCAGTCAGGTTGGAGCCTAGCTACCGATCTTCTTAAATTATGGACCTCAATGTGGATATTATGCATCACGTCGTAGCATGAGTCTATTCCAGCGTTGACCTTGATTAAAAAAAAGAAAAGAAAAGTGAAACCTTCGCACATCTGACAAGTAAAATTTTATTTCACCTGAAAATTATGCATTATTTTGAGAAATTAAACTTGGTAATCAGCGACAGGTATGGGCGCAACTCTCCATGAATACTGGGATGGCATCCAATGCTTTACCTGGGCCCCTGTCCATAGGGTTAGTAATAATGATAATAATACATTTGTGGGCGCCTTTCAGAGCACCTTACAGAACAGTTTAAAAAAAAAACAGCACTATTAGACAGCATAAAATCAAAACAAAGCAGGGTCAGCAATGAAAAGTTAATATAACATAAGTATAAAATCATCATCTGCACAAAATTCAATGAAGCGTGGATCAGACTGAATACGACAGTTTGAAAAGGTACGTTTTGAGATGGGATTTGAAGGTTAAAAGAGAGTCAATGTTGCAAAAATCTTGTGGGAGAGAGTTCCATAAGCAGGGGGCAGAAGGATTGAAGGCTCTAGACCCCCTCTAGTCAAGTGGGCCAATGGTGTAGTGAGTTGGAGAGCAGAAGAGGATCTGAGAGTACAGGAGAGCATGTGGATATGAAGGAGTTCAGAAAGATATGAAGGAGCTAGGTTATTAAGGGCCTTAAAGGTGAGAAACAGTATATTGAAGTTAATATGATATTTAACAGGGAGCCAATGGAGTTGCTGAAGAACAGGAGTGATGTGATCTATGGAAGGAGTTCTGGTAATGATACAGGCAGCTGAATTCTGGACCAACTGAAGTTTATGAAGACATTTGAGGGGAAGACCGAAGAGGATGGAATTGCAGTAATCAATACGGGATATAACCAGGGTGTGAATGACTATGGCAGTGCTGTTAGGTGTAAATGGTGGGTGAAGACGATTAATATTGCGTAGGTGGAAGTACGCAGACCGAGTAACATTGTTGATGTGAGCGTCAAAAGATAATGTGCTGTCCAAGATGACACCCAGACTCTTAACCTGAGTTGATGAAGTAACTATGGAATTGTCAATAGTTAGGGAAAACCTATCAGGTTTAGCCAAAGTAGATTTAGTACCTACTAAGAGAACATCAGTTTTATCATTATTATGTTTGAGGAAGTGGTATGAAAACCAGGATTTAATTTCTAGTAAACAGTCAGAAAGAGAAGTGGGCGGAAGAGTGGAGGTAGGCTTGTTGGATAGATAAAGCTGGGTGTCATCTGTGTAGCAGTGAAATTGAATGCCAAATTCCCTGAAAATGTGGCCAAGAGGTAATAGGTAAATAACAAATAGGAGGGGTCCCAATACAGAGCCCAGGGGAGGACTGGTAGTAACAGGAAAGGACTGTGAGCTCAAATTTTCAAGTTGGAAAAACTGATTGCAGCCAGAGAGATATGATCTAAACCAGTCAAGGGGGTGCCAGTTATTCCAATGGAGGTTAATCTCTCTAGGAGGATGTTATGTGAGATGGTATCAAAGCCTGCACTCAGGTCAAGAAGGACAAGTATTGTTAAGAGTCCAGAGTCAGCTGCCATCAACAGATTAGTGATTTTCACCAAGGCCATCTCTGTACTGCGCATGGAGCGAAAACCAGACTGGAATTGTTCAAACAGATTGTTGTTCATCAAGTGAGCGTGTACTTGAGATGCGACTGTTCTTTCAAGTGTTTTAGAAAGAAATGCTAATTCAAAATTGGGTGAAAATTATTCAAATTTTTGGGGTCTGCACCAGGTTTCCTGAGTATTGGCGTTATTGCAGCTGTTTTGAGAGATGAGGGAACAAGACCAGAAGGAAGGGATTGGCTGTTAAGAAGAGCATTCGATGTAAAATTTTGCCAAATCAGTATGCGGATTGATAAGACCATGCCAGATCGGTCAAGGCTTGGGTTTATAACGGCTGCCATTGGTGCTATGCCCTCACACGGTGCTGATGAGAGCTATAAAATCTGCTGTGGCGACCCCTGAAAAACAGGGAAGCCAAAAGAAGAACATGAAAGTTGGTAATCAGTGATGAGAAAAAATAAAGCGTTATCTTGAGAAAAAAAGTTTGTTATCTCATGACAGAAAAATAGTCCTGAAAACCAGGCTGGATTTATCCAAGTTCAGCAATAATTTCTTGTGCAACAAAAATTTTGTGTGCTACAAAGATTTTTGTCACTGGCACGACTGGCAAAAATGTTGACAGAGGGTTTACAGCTCCTCTACTAATAAACTGTTTATCACAGCTAACAGAATGGCACAATTCTGAAGGTCTGCTACATGCAGCAAATTTTCCCTGCTCATCGAACTTCTTAGGCAATGGATGCTTGCTTTAACATCAAAATCGCAAACACTTTTGTAGTTGCTCATCTTAACGATAACTGTGTTAGGTCTTTCTTGGGAACAATGATGGGTTGTTTAGCGTTTTACCACTTCACCATAGAAACAACGTGAAAGAACCTGTCAAGCAGCAGTGAGTTATCAGAAGAAGCAAAGTTGTGATATCTGGTGGTTGTTAACCGCCACAACAGAAATGGCACAAGCGGAAATGACAGAGCAAGTAATACCACAACGTCAACAGTTAAAACTTAGGTTCAACTGTGGTTGTTTGGAAGTTGGGAAGGTGCTGACATACCGGCACCGTTTCACATTGAGTGGATTGCTGGGAGCTGTAGTGGTTAAAAACCCCTGCAAATCAACACTTCATAAGTTTAACAGCATCAACTCTCATATGGCTCGTAGCTTCCACTTCAACCCACTAGAAGGATCTGTTGTAGGTCAAAAGAACCACCCAATCCCTGCCACCTGGTTCTACCTATGTGAAAAGAACCAAACAAGGAGAGTAAATGACAGCGAGAGAGAAGCAGAGAACGATGAGAAAATGAGTGAGACAGGCTGAAGAAGAGGAGCAGATCTGAAAGATGGAAAAGACACCTCCGTGAACAGACCATACATCATGGTTGCGACTACTTTCATTCAGAGCAGACATGACAGAAAGCTACTTTGAACATGGTGTTACACTGTGGCTGACAACACCGCCTTTTCCACGGATGTCTGCTTGTTGTAACAGTAGCATGACGGGACAACAAACATGATTCTGATTGATGGATTTGATTACACCATGCTATTATTTGAATAAGATGGCAGTAGTATAGCAGTACTTAACTATGACCTAGTCTGTACCAGGGTTAGTCAATTATATTGCACAATGAGACAATATCAAGTGGGCTGTTAATACACGGTTGTTTTTGTACGAGATCTCCAAGGTTAAATACATTTATATCGAAAAGTTAATTTTAATGTGAGGCAAAATAGGAACGTCAAGGGATTAAACTGCGTCTCCTTTTGAAGCAGACCCATGTGATCTGCATGCCGACTGGGGAAATATCCATCGAGCCAAATGCGGGCTTCAATTTGTCCGCAGTCAGTCTGATGAACTGGAGGAAGCTTGATATTCAACTGCCACCTGCTGGGGTAAATGGTGTATCACAAATATATGCAGCAGACCGCAGTGTGAACCACACCAGACTTTTTTTTTGTTGCAAAAATGTTGATGGGCAAGTGTGTGTAAACCACAGAAAAGTGAAACTTTGCGTTTCCAGATTGGAAGAGTTGGAACAGATTAATTTTTATTTACCCTTTTTAATGGTCTCTAGTTGTGTCAAAGAGGATCTTCACTTCCTTTTTATCCTAAAATTGGTTCACTCAAATGGAGGTCTAACCCACTCTTGGATCAAAAGTTATAAAATCAACTCAAGACTCTCATTTTATTTGATATACATGCCCTTATAACAATGCATATGAAATGCATGAGGAAAATTGATCAAGATTTGTTTTTTTTAATCATGGAAATTAGAAAAAGGCAGTTAAAAACACCACTGAATAAGAGGAAACAAAGTATGAACCATAGAGAAGATGGAGAGTGGAGTAAATATTATATATCAACTCATGGTTCACTTCTTAACTTTGGGTACACACAGGAGCCCTGTATTTTGAGAACGAAGAGCTCGAGATGGCATGTAAGGTTTAAGGAGATCAGACAGGTAAGATGGGGCAAGCCCATTTAGGATTTTATAAGTCAGCAGAAGCACCTTGTATTCTGCTCCAACATGTATAGGAAGCCAATGAAGGGAGGCAAGAATTGGTGTAATAAGGACAAATTTCCTAGCTTTAGTTAGGATTCTAGCAGCAGCATTCTGAACCATCTGAAGACTTTTAGTATTAGAATGTAGCAGACCTGAAAACAGAACATTACAGTAATCAAGTCTGGATGAAACAAATGCATGTATTAGAGTCTCTGCATCAGCCATGGAGAGAAAAGACCAAATATTAGCTATGTTACATAAGTTAAAAAGGCTGTCTTGGTGATTTCTTTAATGTGCTTATCAAAGGAAAGACTGGGATCAAATGTAACACCAAGATTTTTGGCTGCCACTTTGTGAAACCACAGAGTTGTCGAATGTTATCGTTACTTGATCAAATTGGTGTCTGTGTCTAGCAGGATCAGCATCTACCACCACCCCCCGAGGGGGGGGGGGGGTCAACCCAGGCCGTCCTGTGTGCGGAGTTTGCATGTTCTACCCGTGTCTGCGGTGGGTTCTCTTTGGGTGCTCTGGTTTCCTCCCACCATCAAAATAAACATGCATGTTAGGGTTGATACTCCCGTTTCTGCCCTTGACCAAGGCAATGGAAAGAAGACCTGGAGTTGGTCCCCGGGCACAGCATGAAGGCGGCAGCCCACAGCTCCTAGCTACACAGATCACAGCTAGGATGGGTTAATTTGTAGTAACCCAAGGGGATTAATAAAGGAAATTTAATATAAACCACACTGCCCTTATTAAAAGCAAAAACATATACAAAATATGCATTACACATTTAAATTTGTTTGAAGTGCAGTTTAAGTAAGCTCCACATACAAACAGGTGTAGCAGTGCAAATTGCTGAACACCAGGTTAGTCAGGAGCAACATATCTCACCGCTTTGTCATTTTATGCCTTAAGATTTTTCTGGCATTTTAATGTGAAATGACTACAGGGTGGGTCTTTATGTAAAAAAAAAATAAAAAAAATAGTGTTTTGGGTAATTTGGAGATGAAAAAAGAGCAGTTTGACTTTTTATGTCAATTAACCTATTAAAAGAGTTGCCATAGCAATTTGCACTCTTATATTTGTTTGTATGTGAAGCATACTTAAACTACATCCATCCAATCCATTATCCAAACCGCTTCTCCTGCTCTCAGGGATGCTGAAGCCTATCCAAGCAGTCAATGGGTGGCAGGCGGGGAAAAATCCTGGGCAGGCTGCCAGGCCATACATTTAAATGGAATGCATTTTTTGTATAGGTTTCTCTCTTTTAATAAGCCATGTAGTAGTTTACTATAGCTTCATGTAACCTTACACAAAAATAATGATCAAGAAAAACAGCTCTGGTATCAGTACGGGCAGATATCCAAATTCAGGTATTGGAATCAATCGGAAATGAAAAGTAGATTGGTGCATCTCTATTAGGGATAGGGTAAGAATATCGGCCACCAAATACACCGCATTTGTATACATGTATTACTCAAGTAGTTTTTTTTTAGTACTATTACTTCTAATGGAGTCAACTTTATTTTCAAGTAGCTATACTTGAGTACCATTTTTGTTTAATCCACCCACCACTGGTTGTTATAAGGGCATGTATACCAAATAAAATGTGAATCATGTCTTGAGTTGATAAATATTTACTCCACTCTACCCATATTTACAGTTCGAATTGAATTTCCTCTTACTCTGTGTTTTTAACTGCCTTTTCCACAATTAAGAAAAAGATCTATTTGTCTCATGCATTTTACATGCATTTCATATACATTGTTATAAGGGCATGCATATCAAATAAAATGGGAATCTCGAATTGATTTTATAACTTTCGATCGAATAGTGGCGTAGTACGGAGCCATTTTAGGGACATGGTGAGAAAACAATAGGGGGCAGTTATGCATTTTGTGGGTAGTTTAGACTTACATTTGAGGGAACCAAATTTAAAATAAAGAGACCATTTCCACTAGAGACCATAAAAAGTGTAATCATAAAAACCGGTCTGTCCTAACTCCTTTTCCAATCTGGAAACACAAAATGTCATTTTTCTGTGGTTTACACACAGCGCTTGCCCATCAACATCTTTGCAACAACAAAAAGAAGAAAAAAGTCTGGCGTGGTTCACACTGCTGTCTGCCGCATCTATTTGTGCTACACAATTTACCCCAGCAGGTGGCAGCTGAATATCAATCTTCCTCCAGTTCATCAGACTCACTCGGAAGACAGATTGAAGACCGCATTCGGCTTGATGGATGTTTCCCCAGTCAGCATGCAGAGCACATGGGTCCGCTTCATAAGGAGACACAGTTTAATTCCATGACATTCCTGTGTTGCCTCACATTAAATTTTAACTTCTCAATATAAATGTGTTGCATGTATTCCTGCATATCATTTACACTTCTAACCTTGGCGATCTCACTGAAAAACACAATGGTGTATGATGACAGACCACTTGATATTGTCTCATTGCGTTATATAGTAATTGACTAACCCTGGTACAGACTAGGTCATAGTTAAGTACAGCTATACTACTGTCATTGTACCCAAATAATAGCATGGTGTAATCAAATCCATCAAGCTGCATTATCAACATAACCAAAGAAATAATTTAAATACTGCTTTACTCTGTCGACAAGAGCGGGAGAGGTAGGAGACTACCAACAGGGCTGGTGAGGGGTGAAAACCGGTTTGCAGTCGAGAGAGGCGACTGCAGACCAGGCCACACAACTGCTGGTTTGCTCTTGCGAGCCTTCCCGCGCCCGTAAACAGAGACAAACTCTGGCAATTTTATTTGTACAGCACATTTCATTAACTAGGGCAATTCAAAGTGCTTTACAGAGTGACAAAATTACAAAAGGTATACAATTAAAATCTTTAAAAAGTGCAAAAGTACAGACAAAAAATACAAAGGATAAAAGACTTAAAAGTAAACTAGTTAAGCTAAAGGCTATTTAGCTAAAAGATGTTACAGGGCAAGGTAAGCAGTACAAAATAGGAACGTTTTTAACTTGATTTAAAAGTGGTCAGGGCTTGTCTGATATCATCCGGGAGGTTATTCCAGGTCTATGTAGCATGATAATAAAACGCTGCCTCACCATGTTTGTTCTAACGCTTGGGACAGCCAATAGGCCATCCCCAGATGACTTAAGGATCCTAGAAGGTTCATATGACACAAGCATGTCAGAGATGTCTTTGGGCCCAGAGCCACAAAGTGATTTATAGACGAGCAACAGTACTTTTGAAATCAATTGTCTGAGTGACTGGTAACCAGTGTAAGGATTTTAGGACTGGTGTAATGTGACCATATTTCCTCATCTTCGTTAGGACCCTAGCAGCGGCATTCTAAATAAGTTGGAGTTGCCCCATAGCTTTTTTTTTTTTTTGACAAACCTGTGAACAGACCGTTGCAATATCTGATTTACTGGAAATGAAGGCGTGGGTAAGCCTTTCTAGATCTTGTTTGGAAATTATGTCTCTGCAATATTTTTAGGTGGTAATAGGCTGACAAGGTTACCGATTTGATGTGGCTATTAAAATTTAAGTCCAGGATAACGCCAAGATTTCTTGCTTGCCTCTTAGTTATGACAGACAGGGACTCAAGATGAGAGCAGACATTCTGTTGTTCTTTCTGTGCTCCAAAGACAATTATCTCGGTCTTATTCCCATTTAGTTGGAGAAAACTTTGACACATCCAGTCATTGATTTGTTCAGTGCAGCGGCACAGAGATTCAATAGGTCCATAGTCACCTGATGTCAGTAATATATAAATTTGCATGTCATCTGCATAATTATGGTAGGATATTTTATTGTTTTGTAGGATTTGGCCTCAAGGAAGCATATACAGATTGAACAAAAGAGGACCTAAAATGGACCCCTACAAGCATGGCCATCTGCTCGGACACACAGTTTCCAATCAAAACAAAGTACTGTAATGTGCATGGATAAGTAGACACGTTGGTCCTTGGCTAACGGGTCTGACCCTTTAGTCGAGCGGTCAGCGATGTCTCCCACAGTGCGGGCGATACGGGTTCGCATCCTGGCCGTGGCAGTTCCTGTGGTTGTCCCCCAAATTCGCTACAGTACTTTCTGTCATAAAGATATGACTTGAACCATTTAAAAACAGTCCCAGAGAGTCCGACCCAATTTTCTAATCGTTGTAATAGAATTGTATGGTCCAGTGTCAAAAGCGGGACTAAGATCTAACAGTACTAAAACAGAGACTTCGCCAGAGTCATTGTTCAGGCGGATGTCATTTAGTACCTTTATGAGTGCAGTCTCGGTGCTATGATGGGGCCAAACTCCTGACTGGAAGATATCAAAGCAATTGATCAATGTTAAAAAGTTACTAAGTTGTTGGTAAACAACTTTTTCAATAACTTTGCCTAAGAACAGTAAGTTTGATATAGGTCGATAGTTATTCAATACAGTAGCATCAAAACTGTTCTTCTTTAGGAGAGGCCTAATTACTGCAGTTTTCAAAGCCTTTGGGAACATGCCGGATTGGAGAGAGTTATTGACTACAAGTATTAGCTCCTTCACCAAGCTACTCAAAACTGTTTTAAGGAAACTAGTGGGTAAAACACTAAGACAGCAGGTAGATGAATTAAGATTTGAGACAATTTCTTTGAGAGTTTTCTCATCAATGGGAATAAATTCAGTCATACCTACTGAGTTGGTTCTGGAAGACTGCAGTAGTGATGCTTTTTTATTTGTCATTGAAGAGTTAATAGAAAGTCTGATATCTTGTCATTAAAAAAAGGATGCAAACTCGCTACACTTGCTTGTAGAAACTAATTCAGGTGATATTGGAACCGGGTTATTAGTTAACCTGTCAATATAGTAAATAAGATGTGTGAATTATTCTTGATTGCCTAGCACTTTTCAAGTTCAGACTATAAGTATGTAGCTTTTCTTGACAGATTTCAAAGTGAATTTGGAAGTTTGATTTACGCCACTTTCCGGCACTCCCTTTTCTGGACCCTTACAGATTGCATGTTTCTCCATGGTGCCTTTTACTTACTGGTGATCGATTCAATCTTAGTAAGAGCAATGACATCAACTACATTCAAAATTTTAAGAATTGAAACATTCAGTAGATCATTAACATGATTTGAAGCTGGAACAGTTTGACATTTGATGGTGTCCATAAAAAGAGTTCTGGTATTCTCATCAATGTACCTTCTTTTTTTTTTTTTTTTACAGTGTCAGATCTAATTTTGATTTTTGGTGTAATAGACAGATCAAAGAATACACAAAAATGATCTGATAAAGCAGCATCAAGTACAGCGACATTTGAAATGCACTCTTAGTAATAACCAGATCTAGAGTGTGTCCCCTAGTATGGGTCGGCCCTTTCACGTGTTGAGACAAATCAAACGTATATGGCCGAAAATTCTATGGCATTTTTGTCACCAACGTTATCTGTGTGTACATTAAAATCACCCGTGATGACTACACAATCAAATTCAGTGCAAATAATTGAAAGCATCTCAGTAAAATCATTAAGGAAATGTGGGGAATATTTTGGTGGCCTGTATATGACTAATCAGTAGCGGACCGTGCATTTCAGACCTAGGCCTTCGGTGAGACGTCACCTCCTCATAATTACCCAAAGACAGCCGTCATATCGCCATGCTACAATATTTTAGTCGCAAAAGTGGTTATCATCACAATCATCACCATCAAGTTATTTGACACTTTTACAACAGCGACATCGTGAAACGTACAGCCTTACTGGAAGTAATCTGGCTGGGCATATTATGCCATCAAGAAACTCAACAAACACATCCCAGCCGGGCCGCTGAGCATAAAAACAATCAAGCATTAAGCAAATCAACTAACTACAAAAAAATACATTTGACTCACCAGTGTTGTCTATTTGAAGACAAAATCCATTCTCCTTTCTTCCTGGATGAAACGGTCGATCACACGGTCATAGAGCACTCCTTTGGCTTTTAAATCCATGAGAATCTCCCACAAGGTGTATATTCTTCTTCTTCTTCTTCTTCTTCTTCTTCTTCACCTCTGGCTCAGATTCTGTCTCTGTGGGGCTTGTGCCCTCTGTGTGGTGGTGTCAATTCCACATTTCCTTTTGTGAACAAAATCATTAATTCTTCCTAGCGTAAACTACTAATAAGACACGCTAGTCCCTAGCTAACGGATCTGACCCTTTAGCCGAGCGGTTAGTGATGTCGCCTTGCGGTGCAGTACACCCCGTATCGAATCCCGCACCGGGTAAGAAAATAACCGGTTACACTGGTGGCTGCTGTGGGATCCGGAAGTGTGCAGATCCACAGAAGTCTCTTCGGAGCGCGGGAATAACAAAGCGCGAGGGCGTGCTTCCGGGGAGGGTGACTACTGTAAACTACTAATAAGACACGCTAGCCCCTAGCTAGCGGGTCTGACCCTTTAGCCGAGCGGTTAGTGATGTCGCCTTATGGTGCAGCACACCCCGAATCGAGTCCCGCACCGGGCAAGAAGATAACCGGTTACACTAGTTTCCCATTCCTAAGCTTCCCATTCCTAAAAGTGCTTTTCAGCTTGTTCTCATTTAGTTCAGACGGACAGTGATTGATATCTATTTTTGAATTGTATGTCTGGCGATGTTGCATTTCCCCTGGTAACGTTACCATTCATTTTTCTCATTTTGTAGTTGCCCTTTGGCTTAGCACCAAGTGTATGCCAGATGGCAGCGGAATCAGTCTGTTCGGGTCCCATCTTAGCAAGTTTCAGGAAGGACACCATGTGTAGCATATTAGTCTCAGCATCTTGGTTAGTACTGCTTTGATAAGTGGTAGCGTGAGCTTTCTGGTTACTAGCCCCAGACTTAGCCGTCTTACCATTGGTTGTTATGGGGAGTGTCTCATGTAGTCCTTTCTCAGTTTCCAGTGTAAACCTTTTCGCCTGGAGCACGGCAATTTCCTGTAGATATTTCCGATAATACACGTCGTATTATCCATTCACATTTTTTATTTTTTAAAACAAAAAAGTCTCCAAACTTTTTGGGTGGCCTGACTATGCGGCCACTGCGCGCCGGGGCAGGAGAAGGGGGGCTGCCGTAATCAGCACCACCACCAGCAGTAGCTGGAGGAGGGCAAGAATGGGGAACTGGAACAGGCTGGGCAGTCTACTCTTCGTTGGAACAGTTCGTCTGGGCACGTATGGAGGGGTGGCAGGGCGATAAGGGAGAGCGCCAGACAATGCAGTGAGGGTAGGTTGGTGTGGCACCTGACCCTAATTCACATCAGGTGACTGAGGTACTGGGGTTGACTGGGCTGGTGGGCAAAGTGCCCTTGAAAGCTTTAAGGCAGTTATGGTGAACTACCCAATTCCGCTAAGTATCATTTTGTTGATCTGTGATTTCATACGTCACACCCTGGGCTGCCATCCGTCTCACAACGAATGGTCCTTTCCATTTGGGTGGCAACTTGTTCATAGGCTGAGCTGGATCATCAAGCGACACAATATCTCCGGTCTTTGTTAACCGGGGCTGCAAGGCCGAACCCAATAGACGTGTTAGCTTGTTTACATGCGCCAAATGTGGATGCGCAGATTGTGAGGGAAAAAGGGGCCACGAGTCTTGTATTTGTAAGCGTTACTAACGTAGCGAAGTTGCTACCACGTCAGAATTGTGCCAGTTGTCCTGTTTTACCCATCAGGCACTGCGTGCAGATTGTCAGTTGTTATTAAATGTTTTGTAAGTGTTTATGTGGTTTTATGTGTTTATGTGATTACTATTTGTTGTGGTGTAATTGCAGTTGTCATTCTGTTGTGTTGTGTAACCTTGTAACTAAAACCCTGAACAACTTTGTTGTTCGAATTGATGACTCCCATGTATTGTGTCACATTTCGGTAGGTTATGGTTCCTGGGCGAATTCATTAAGGGGGCTGCAAAGTTACCTTTGACGTTGCTTCTATGTTCGTCACACTGGTGTCAGATGTAGAATTGTAGCCGATACCCACACATCAAAAGTGGCAACGTCAAGATAGAAGCTTCGATGTAGAACTCCGGCAGATTGAGGTCTTCATCGAGTGTCTGGAAAAAGAGCTTTCCCGGGGAGGGAGCATCGCCGCTCGGAAGAAGATGTCCCGCGGAGGAAGGGCGGACGGAGCCAGCGCCCCCCGTCCTTCAGGACACGGCCGGCCGGTTCAGCGATTCGGAGGTGGCAACTACCGCCGAGAAGTCGCGGCCTACTCAGATTTCCACAGCCGTCATGCCGCCGCCGGCCGACGCCATGTCGTCGCCGGCCGCCGTTGTCTCCACCGCCGTCTCATCGCCGGCCACGGCCCATCCACTATCAACAGCCGCCATGTCGCCGCCGGCCGCCGCCATTACGTCACCGGTCACCGTCACCACTTCGCTGACCCACGTCACTACAACCCCAGCACCCCCTGCTAATGTGATGCTACCATCCCCAAGCATCTTCAAGCTCCCACGGTATGCGGGCATCACAGCCCTGGAGCCATACCTAGCTCAAGTGAAACTGGTAGCAAGTCACAACCAGTGGAGCACCCAAGACACTGCTGCTCATGTTGCCCTGGCGCTCGAAGGGAATGCGCTGCAAGTATTGCTCGACCTTATGCCGTCAGAACAGCAGGATTATGAGACACTGGCCGCTGCTTTAGACCGACGCTTTGGTCAACGGGTCTCTACTGACAACATGCGAGACCGACTGGCCCGCCGGCGCCGCCAAATCAGAACTGTGACTGGGGAACTAACCAGCATGCTGGGGAAGAGAGCACTGCAGGTGCGGGCAGGGAAAGTTGCAGCCACCCACGAGTTTTGGTTGGCTGAAATACAAGACCCTTGCATCATCAGGCTAGATTTGCTAACTCGCTGGGGGGCTCTGGTCGATGTGTCGCGTAATGCCATTCACACCTTGGCACAGAGACCCTGGCCTTCCAGCGCCGTCCAGAGAGGAAGGTGGGACGTATCCACATCCAGCCAACTCCACCTGTCACCATGCCGCCGCCGCCGCCCCCACCTCCACTGCCAACCGAGGGGATGACGACACTGCCCAGCCCACCAACAATGACGACGACCCTCATTAAGGCTACCATTCCTCAGACACCCTCGCCGGACACTGTTGCCGCCATCCAGGATCTGTATCAGCGGAGCAGTGAAGGGCTGGACCCTCAGCAGAGTCAACAGCTGAAAGACCTTCTCCAACAGTTCGCTGAGATTTTCGCTGCACGTGAAGAGGAGTGCACCCAGACCAACCTGGTGCAGCACACAATCGACACTGCAATAACCCCACCCATTAGACTGCGACCCTACCGGTTAGCGCTTGCCAAGCGTGAAGCTGCAGAACGGATGATTCTAGAGATGGCTGCGGCCGGGGTGATAGAGCCATCCAATAGCCCTTGGGCTGCCCCTGCCATCCCGGTTAAAAAGAAAGATGACACCTGGAGGTTCTGTGTGGACTTTGGTCGGCTGAACAATGCAACTCGCAAGGACTCCTACCCCTTGCCCCGCATTGACGACGCTCTGGACCACATCGCAGGGTCACAGTGGTTCAGCTCACTTGACCAACGGAGCGGTTACTGGCAGGTGGAGCTGGCACCAGAAGCCAGACCCAAGAAGGCCTTCACCATCGGTCAGGGACTCTGGCAGTTTCGTGTGATGCCCTTTGGTCTCTGCAATGCCCCCGCCACGTTCGAGAGACTAATGGAGAGGGTGCTGGCTCACATTCCCCGCAACCGGTGCGTGGTTTACCTTGATGACCTTCTGGTTCATGCCGCTGACTTCGAGCTGGCCCTAGAGAACCTCCGTCAGGTCTTCCAAGCCATTCGGGGGGCGGGCCTGCGCCTGCATCCCAAGAAATGCAACCTCCTTCGACGTGAGACCAAGTTTTTGGGCCATGTGGTGGGGGCAGAGGGCGTGGCCCCTGATCCTACTAAGGTGGAGGCGGTCGAGAAATGGCCAGTTCCGCGAAACGTCAGCGAGGTGCGCAGCTTCACGGGGCTCGTCTCCTACTACCGACGTTTTGTCCGCAACTTTGCCTCCATTGCCAGTCCCCTACACCGTCTCACCGAGAAAGGACGGGAGTTCCACTGGGACGACAACTGTGCAGCCGCCTTTGCCCGGCTCCGCACTGCCTTGATCACTGCACCCATCCTGGCCCTTCCTGATCCTAAGTGCCGCTTCATCGTGGACACAGACGCCAGCAATGTGGGGCTGGGGGCCGTCCTGTCTCAGGAAGTTGCTGGGGGAGAGAGAGTGATGGCTTACTACAGTCGTGTCTTGAGCCGCCCTGAACGCAGTTACTGCGTTACACGACGCGAGCTCCTGGCGGTGGTCGCGGCATTCAATCATTTTCGCCCCTATCTCTATGGCCAGACCTTTCTCCTGCGGACGGATCATGCGGCCCTGATCTGGCTGCTCAGCTTTAAGGAGCCCGAAGGCCAGGTGGCTAGGTGGATTGAGGAGCTGCAGAGCTATGACTTCGAGACCCAGCACCGAGCTGGGCGCCTGCACAGCAATGCAGATGCCCTCTCCCGTCGTCCCTACAAGGATTGTAGACATTGTGAGCGCCAAGAGGAGCGAGACAGAGCAATCCTCCAAGTGTCCACCACGCGGCAGGTTGAGCCAGAGGAGGCGTGGCTGATGGCAATGGACAAGCAGGAGTGGCAAACAGCGCAGGATAGTGATCGTGGGTCGACGCCAAGGCACGCCCCCACTGGCAAGCTGTCTCTGCCATGTCGGTGGAGACCAAGGCCTACTTTTCCCAGTGGGTCACCTTGGCCCGGCGTGATGGACTGTTGTACCGGGTCTGGCAAGCGCCGGGCCGGGGAAGAAGTGTGTGGAAGTTACTGGTGCCCAAGGACTGGCGCCAACGAGTGCAGCCCACGGCTCGGTGGGGGCAGGTCACTATGGGGTGGCAAAGACGCTGAACAAACTGCGCCAACGGTTCTACTGGGCCGGGTGCAGGCATGACACTGAACTTTTTGTGCACTGTTGTGATGCCTGCACTGCCAAGAAAGGACCAACCAGACGCTCCCATGCCCCTCTACAATAATATCAGGTGGGGGCCCCCATGGAACGGGTCGGTGTGGACGTTCTTGGCCCATTTCCCACCACAGACAACGGAAACCGTTACGTCCTTGTGGCCATGGACTACTTTACCAAATGGCCTGAGGCGTATGCGGTCCCAGACCAGAGCGCTGCCACTACAGCCGAGAGGCTGGTGTGTGAGATGTTCTGTCGGTTCGGTGCGCCCGAAGAAATACACAGCGATCAGGGGCGGAACTTCGAGGCACAGGTATTCGCTGAGGTGTGTCAACGCATGGGGGTGAAGAAGACCAGGACAACGCCCCTCCACCCCCAGAGCGACGGACTGGCGGAGTGGTTCAATCGAACGCTCACCACACAACTCGCTATTGTCACCTCACGGCACCAGCGAGACTGGGACTGTCATCTACCCCTGGTCCTGTGGGCGTACCGGTCGGCAGTACAAGAAAGTACTGGGTGTACACCGGCCGCGCTCATGTTCGGGAGAGAACTGCGGACCCCTGTGGACTTAGCCTTTGGCACGCCCCCGGGTACTGACCTTCCCAAGATATCCGGTTTCGAGTACCTGCGGGACCTCCAACAACGTCTGGCCGAGGCACATGAGTTTGCTCGGCAGCATCAGGAACAGGCAGGTGCAAAACAAAAGCGGGCATATGACACTCGTTGTCAGGGCCGCTCCTTCACCCCAGGAGCAAAGGTGTGGGTCTTCAACCCAACCCGGAAGAGAGGAGCCTCCCCCAAGCTCGCCAGCCAGTGGGTGGGGCCCTGTGAGGTGTTGGAGCAGCTTTCGGATGTTGTGTACCGGGTGAAACTGTGTCCGGGGGCGGGTGGTAGTTCTGCACCGGGAACGTTTGGCACCTTACCGCCCCTTGGCTGAAGAACCTGTAGATCAGTTTAGCCCACCCGGGACGGTCCGTCCTACACCCACAGGCCCTACCAACCGGACAGACAGTGGGGAACAGGGACCCGTGCCCCCGCGGCGGCGGAGACGGCTTCCCCTTCGCTATAGGGACTTTGTTGTCGGCTGAGGACAGGCGACACGCTGGAGGGGGTAATGTAGCGAAGTTGCTACCACGTCAGAATTGTGCCAATTGTCCTGTTTTACCCATCAGGCCCTGCGTGCAGATTGTCAGTTGTTATTAAATGTTTTGTAAGTGTTTTATGTGGCTTTATGTGTTTATGTGATTACTATTTGTTGTGGTGTAATTGCAGTTGTCATTCTGTTGTGTTGTGTAACCTTGTAACTGAAACCCTGAACAACTTTGTTGTTCGAGTTGATGACACCCATGTATTGTGTCACATTTCGGTAAGTTCTTGTTTCTGTGAGTTCAATAAAGGGGCTGCAAAGTTACCTTTGTCGTTGCTTCTACGTTCGCTACACTGGGTTCATTTCGAAAAGAAGAAATTGATTTAATCCCAAAACGCCTCACAGTTGTTGCGCAGTCGGTTGTACAAATCGTAAATATTGTAAAAACAAGCATCTGCATTTTTATCGCATGCCGAAAGGGAAAACTCCAATCGAAAAACAAAGAAGACAGGCGCGGATTCATGCGATCCATCGAGACTCGGGAGGACTGGAAGACGTGGTCAGAAGAGTAAATATCAAACGCGAAGATCTGCGGAGAATATTTCATATCCGGTATGTATCCGTTTCTTGCACAAATAAGTATTGTGATTGAACACAAGGAAGTAATATCTCTAAATGTGACACCGTCCTAGAAGAGCAACTGCCAAAAAGTTTGATTTGTTAATGCCTAGCCTTCCTCAAGTTTGACGATTCCATCAGCTTTCTTGTGCCACGATGTTTGAGGTCATAATTTGACCCCAGCCTCTATCTCATAACAGCAGAAACAATTCAACCGTACAAACAAACTACGATGGCTTACCTTTGATTTGATGAAGCAACGCTTGTTTTCCTTTGATAACGGATGGTAAAAGCAGTCTTGGAATGTCCACCAACAAAGTAAGAGTATGCTTCTAAAGACGTGTATGCCTTCACTGATCCTTTCGTAAATACACTTGGTGTGTCTATGACGTATTCAGTCACATTCCTCCAGCCGATGTTTGGCAACTCCGGGATATCCCTTGTCCACAGAGCTTCAGCACGCATAAACGGATAGGTAAGTTTTTCTCCAGTGATAAGTGTTAAGTTTCAACTCGTAATGCTTTCCGTCTTCCTTGCTTAGACCTTCAACATATTCTGAGATTTCCATTTTCTCAAATGAGCTTCATGTTGTTTCTCGGCCATGTTTTGCCACACGTTTCGCGTTTACAACGCAGCTTTTACGTCACGCGATAAGGGGTCTATATGCCGACTCAAGGCAGGATTTCAGCAAAACAAGTCTTTTAATGCCAGGCGAGACGAGGAGCCGGTAGAGCGAGGAACGGACAGGGAACACTGGGTCCAGGGCAAGTGCGCACAGGAGAGGGAGACCTTGACCAAACAGGGAAGCAGGACGACAAATGGAGTTCCATGGAGACAGACCAACGAACGGAGGGAGGCAGGGGCAGAGCAGGCAGGACTGGGAAACACAGAGAGCAAGGTTTAGACGAGGTAACAGGCAAATGTCTCAACATAAAGGCTGGAAGTGTCGACTGAACTGAACAGGCACTTCGAGCTGACAAGGGGGACGTGGCAAGGCTGGGTATATAAGGATTAGGGTTGATTGCAGTAGATGAGATGCAGGTGGTGGACCTCTGCTGTGCCTGCCGCACACCTGCCTCCAATCCTGAAGCACACATACACACACAAACAGGAGAGAGAAACTAGGGCAGGGGGAGTGGCCAAGATAAGGGAGACAATCAGGGAGACTGGGACGAACAGGGTGAATCCTGGGAGGGTGAGTCCTGGGAGGGCACGGGAGCAGCTTTGACAGTCTTGTGTGGATGAAACGCCACTTTCTTGTCATATTGGTGTTTCTGCCATAGTTTTGCCGCGGGGGACTTCTGTGCTGCTTCCCCAAAGGCCTGAGATAACTGTACAGTCAGCTCACTAGAATATGCTGCTGGTGTTCCTGGCGTTGAGGCCGTCACAGTCTGACTACAGTTCAATAACATACCCACAGGCAAGTGTGACTCCCTCCCATGGGCGAGGAAAAAGGGAGAGAACCCAGTGCTTAAATGTGTGCTGGAATTATAGGCAAGCTCCACCTGTGGCAAATACTTGTCCCATTCACCCCCACTCTAAGACATGTATTTTGCAAGCTGCTTTTTGAACGTTCTGTAAAGCCTCTCAACCATACCATCAGATTGAGCGTGATATGGAGAAGTACTGGTCTTCTCAGTTCCCAGCATGCCACACAGCAAACTACATCAGACTAATACCCTGGTCAGTGTGGATGGACTCATGAATACTATGGTGTCTAATGTCCATCCATTCATCCATTACCCAAACTGTTTATCCTGCTCTAAGGGTCGCAGGGATGCTGGAGCCTATCCCAGAAGTCTAATGTCTAATCTACTGTCTAATGTCTAGTCAGGTGTCTAATTTACTCCTCACAAATACACAAATACACTGTGTAACCGTGGTGGCACATTGATCTTTCATGGGGAAAAGATTGGTATAGCGTGTAAAATAGTCCATAACAACTAACACGTACCGATTTCCCTGCGATGTGACTGGAAGCTCTGTTATATTGGCAGCAACCTTCTGGAAAGGGCTGTGCATGAATCTTGCTCGCTCGCTCGTGAGGAGCTAGGGAATTCTGGGTTTTACATGGCAAGCATTCCATGCAAAACGTCTGAATATCCCGGAATATGTACAGCCAATAACAGATCTTCCTGGCTCTCTGCAAAGTGTGACCAGTTGCCAAATGTCCACTAAACACATTGTCATGCAGAGCTTTCAATGTCGTGGGAATAAGGCCTTTAGGGAGCACCACTTGATAGACAGGTGCCGTGTATGGTGATGACTTGAATTTTCTAGAGTATGCCATCTTGAATGAGAAGTCTGGGGAATTCATGCCAGAGTTTCCTCACTGTTCCAGATAAGTGCTTCAATGTACCACGATGTGGCCGGTGTTTGCGTTCTTCTTTCCAGGCAGTTACAGTCTGGAGGGAGTCATCTGCTCGCTGTTGTCTCCGTAACATCGTCAGATCAATTGAAAGTGTGGGGCAGGTATCTGAAACTGTTGTGGTGTTATCCGAGTAATCACCAGTAGATGTCACTGTTGGTATAGTACTGGAAGCGGATAATACACACTGAACTGCTTTCGATTCTGTCTGAATTAGGCCACCAGGACATGGCATCTGCATTGGCATGCTGTTTTCCTTCCCTGTGAATGACGGTGTAGTCATACACATCGAGCTCCAGTATCCATCGTCCACGTCTACTCGTCGGGTCTCTGTCAGCTGGTGTTCTCTTCAGATTCAGCAGTGCCTCATGGTCAGTGATGATCTTGAACATGGTACCTGAGACGAAATGCTTGAAATGCCTCACAGACCACACAATACCCCATAACTCACGATCATATGTGGACCATTTTCACTGCAATGGGGTCAAAGTGCAACTTGTATCGGCTATAACTCACTCCCTGTGGTCTTAGATTTGAGCCAGCATGCTTCCCACAGATTCCATGGATGCATCAGTGTATAGAAGGAATGGCTGAGAGAAGATGGGATGAGCCACTACAGGGGGATTGGCGAGGGCATACTTCAGGGACTGAAAAGCATCTTCACATTCAGTCGTCCATCTGAACAGAGCATCCTTTTGTGTGACAGCATGAAGAGGTGATGAAATCACTGAAACATTCCTGACAAAGCATCTGTAATATGAACACAAACCTACAAAGACTCTCACCTCAGTGGTCATTGTGGGGGCTGGCCACTCACAAATTTTGTCCAGATTTTTTGCATCAGGCTGGAGACCTTGGCTGGAAACAGTATGCCCTAGGAAAGTTACTTGGCTGCATGCAAAGCGGCATTTGGTGGCTTTGAGCTTGAGGCCAGTGGAATGGAAACAGCTGAAGACTTTTTCCAGTTTTCAGTTTGTCATTGGATTCCAGCCCCACTTGCAAGTAGCCACTGGGCAGATCCATGGCGCTGAGCCAACATCACCCTGAAAAGCTATCTAATGCATCTGCTAGGTGTGGCAAGGGATATGAATCTTTCACAGTGACAGCATTCAGTTTCCTGAAATCGAGAACTGCAATCCTATTTCTTAACTAAAATGACTGGCAAAGACCATCGGCTACAGCTCTCTTCGATGATGTCATTGTCATGTAGCTCCTGAGCTTAACTGTCTATTTCAGCTCATATGCTGGGTGATGCTCTGTAGCCTCGCTGCTAGATGGGCTGTGCATCACCGGTCTTGATATGGTGTCTGACTTGATCAGTTCTTCTATATTCTCGCTCATGAGCACTGAAGACATCAGAGTATTTTCTGATTAAACTCTCCAGCTGACCCCATTGTTCATGGCCCAGAGCTGTCTGGCAGAGGTTGACATTGGGGTATGACTAAGGTGGTGCCTGTGTTTCAGCTGCCATTGACCCAACAACTGAAAATTCTTCTCCACACTAATTTACAAGACTGAAATTCCCCTATTCTTGTGTCACATGACAATCGTCATCAGTGGGGTTCATCACATGAACACAAGGGATGCCATTCTTGACAGGGGTCAATGTGCATTCCACTAGCAGGCCCGGCAAGTTGACTGGATCAGGTTCCAAGATGCCCATGTAATTAGGGGTTTAGTATAGCTCACCTGTGGCAAATTGGATCTTGACTAACATGTTCATTTGCGACATGGTGAGAATAGTCACGGGCGCTAAAAACACGGCATTACACTTGAGAGGGGGAATCAGTGTGGAGCAGAGCAGAGGAACTGTCCAATTCCAGAGTTTCAGGTGATTCTCTCTCACGTCAATGACTGCATGTTTCTGTAAAAAGTACCATCCGAGAATCACTGATTGAGTAGCATTCCTCACTACCTGGACATTTTGTGTGATATACTCATCCCCTAGTCTGATGGTGATGGGCAACATACCAAATATATCAAGAGGACCACCTGTCACTGACCCGACCAGTGCATATAACTTTTTTTTTAAAATTTGTTTCAGATTTATCCCTTTTTCTCCCAATTAAGTGGCCAATCGCTCCCTGTTCTAGTTCAAACACCCACCCTCGTACTGTATGCGTTCGCCAACTGCTTCTCTCTGGCCGAAGGAGACGCCTCGCCACTTCCGTGACAAGGCAAATCCAGGCCGAATCACTGCTTTTTCTGACACACCCAGAGACGCATACATCTGACGAACACAAGCCGACTCCACCCCCCTCCCGAAGACAGCATTGCCAATTATTGCCGCTTCATCGAATCCGGCCTGACTAGACCAGGACGCGAATCTCAGTCCCCAGTGGGCAACTGCATCGACACAAAGCCGATGCTTAGACCACTACACCACTGCAGATCCAGTGCATATGACTTTTGAATGGGCTTTGCCTGTAGAGCAGGTATTGACATCTGCAGAGCTTCACTGATCAATGAAATTCCAGAGCCCGTGGCAAGAAAAGCTTTAACAGCAGTGTTCTCAATGACAGCAAACACATACGATGTAGGGGTTTCATGTGGAGTATGTGATTTTAAAGTCTTAGGGGCCTGGTTCTCCAGAGAAGCAGACGAACATTGTGGGGAAGATGGACGTATGGGTGAGTATCGCTGTTCTCTTTGACCTGAGGAGTAACTGCACTGTGCATGGTTGCCTGGTAGTAGGGGTGTTCTGTGGCGGCTATATGAAGTGTGGGCATACCTGTAACTGCGTTGTTTTAGCTGAGTCACTTCCCCTTTCAGGGCCTTGAGATCAGCAGATAGCTCTTTCACTGCCTGCAAGAGTTCGGGAGACTGGCCAGATGCACTGTGTTTTGAGGACACCGTGGCTGCAGTGACCTCACCTGAGGAGGGGGCAATGGACATGCTTGATGGTTGTATGCTGATTGGGGCAGCCAGTCTCAGAGCCTCTTGTGTGTGATCCCATTTGCATGCAATGGATAAAGCCTCCGCTAAAGTGGTAGCCCCATACTCATGGCATTTTGCTTGAATAGTTGGGTCCAGACCAGCGACAAATCTTCTGAACCCTTCCATATCAATTGTAGGCACACCCTAGCCTGGAAAAGCTTCCAACACCAGTCTTGTAAGCTCAGCTGCAAAGACTTCTAATACCTCTTTAGGCATGCGTGGCCTTACATTCACAAGTTTGAAAGTGTAGCAAACATTGTTTCCTACAGAAACCGTCATTCAGCTTCGCTACATTTTGATTATAATTTTACAGCACGGCTGGTGACAGACTGCGCCAATATGCCAATGCATCATCACTGTTAGGTAGAATAGAAGCTAAAATTTCCTTCTGTGCATCAGCGGTAGCATTCACAGCAAGCTCCAATCTATCTTTTCAGAGAGAAAGACTGTCCTTGTCTTTGCCATCTCCGTGGAAACCAACGGAGGGAGTTCGACTCTGTAATGAATAACTTTCGTAGTATTGCCATTAGCCATGTCTACCTTGTCAACAAGCAACGGCACATCCTCGGGCTGTACGTCTGCTGCATCTTGCTATCCGAGCAATGTAATCCAGTTTCAATACAACGATGGAATTCGCAAATGTATTCTTCTAACCAACATTGACACGTCAGCCACAAAACTTGGCACCAGTCCACTCACCACGTAGCGTCGCGCGACTCACTGGATCCCCGGGTATGTAGTTTTGCTGCCAACAGCCTGTAATCATATGGTTTGACACTATATATTGTAGCGAATTCAGGGGGCAACCACAGGAACTGCCGCAGCCGGGACGCGCACCCGAGACATCGCTAACCGCTCGACTAAAGAGTCCGATCCGTTAGCCAAGGGCTAACGTGAAAAGGAGCAGCTGATATGCTTAAGCACGGGGACGCGCTTCCCTAAAGGGGGGGGTAGTGTAACGTGCATGGATAACTAGACACGTTGGCCATTGGCTGACGGATCAGACCATTTAGTCGAGCGGTTTACATCGTCACCCGTGGTGCGGGAAAGTCGAGTTAGTTTCCCGGCTGCGGCGGTTCCTACGGCTGCCCCCCGAATTCGTTACAACGTACTATCTCCGGGGCGAAGATAGTCCACTCGGATGAAAATCGGAATCCATTTACTTCTTTTTATTTCTCCGGCCAAACGGCAGATATTCACTCCATACCACTCGCTTATTATTGCACCCGCTCTCACGTCCTTCACTAAAAATGCTCCCACCAGGAAAACTCCCCGGAAACAAACCAAAGCGGTCAAACCCGTATAACCACTAAAACTGTCTAACATAATATATGTCATATTACCCATGCATTCTCCATTTTAAAAAAAACTAATAGCAGAACATTATTTAATCCTGAACTCAATCCTAACTAGTAGCGAGAGGCGGCCTACTGAACACGAGTCGTTTAAGAAAGAAAATCAAGCGATAAGTGAACTAAGCGCAGAAAATAGCTAAATCAGAAGAACAAATGAAGAGGTTCGGGCAGAATATAGAGAAGAAACAGTAAGATTAAACAGCAGTTATCGATCTCACGAAGCAGACCCTCACAAGGCGGAAGCCGGAAACAGCTGGCAGGGGAGGATATCTAATACAATATCTCATGGCGTGAGGGAGAAAACGGTGTAAATAAACACATTTCTTTATTTATCTGTCACTGTTGTAGAAAACCAGAGATTATTATAACGTGAAGACACAGATACAGAGGAATGCCTGTGGATCAAGTGCGGACCTATTCTGGGGCTTTAGCAGCTAGGCTGCGTGTTGTCTTTTAACTGTTGCTATTCATCTAAATTTATGGCGTCAAAAAGTTGAGTGGAGCGCCTTTAAATTGGAAGCAGTTTATGATAATAAGGATTTAGGAGAAGTTAATACCTTTGGCTCAAGTACCGCTCGACACATTGAAAGCAGCATTCACGCTGTTCATCCACTTTGATGCACGTGTAGGTGTTGGGGGGCCGGGTAAAAATAGCAAGGGTGCAAACGATGAATAGCGTCTGTTTATTTCACCTCGGGAAAATGCAAGAAAATGAGGCTGCCGTTCAATGGAGCTGTGTTTTGCCGTGAATCTAGTTCAAAGCCACGGGTTTTATTTTCGTAAAGCTTGTGTCTCTGGGAAAACTGAATTGAGGGTGCACATTCCGATACCACGGAAAATGTTTTCAGAAAGACTGCGAAACCTCCCCTCTCTGAAATCATGTCGTGCCGAATGCATTTTTGTGACGAGATCTGTCAAAAAATGTTTTCCCCTCGGATTTTCATGCTCATGAATACATCATGACTTCTCTGCATCATCCGCGCCGGTGCAAACAGCATGGTGAGGCTTGAAGAGCAGTTTGCTGTCGTTGTACAATGAGGGGGGGGGGGATCCATGAAATATCGCCAGAAAGTGCATTGTTATATGTAGCTGTATGTTGCCGGATTAAAGTGTAAATCGTTGTTCTTTTTTCCAGCACTGACAAGTCTCTCATTTCCTCTTCTGCTCTGCCCTTTGCCCTGCTAAAACTGGCTGCTGCTGAGTGGAGAGGGGCTTCGTTTTTTTTTTCTTCCCCGATTGAGAAGAGTACAAACGATGCAGGAACATATGTCATCAGACCAATCAACTATAAACAAACTCACACCTTCAAATTCGATGGTCATAACAAAAGTAAATAAAGGAAATGGATAAACTAGTATTAACAATAATGATGATATTATAATAATGCTGAACAAAAAATAAAACACTTTTGCCAGGGGGTAAATTTAAAGTGCACATTAAGTGAAAATGTTATAATGTAAGCAATTATATGTTTTGACTGCTTTTCTGTTTGTGCTTCTGGAATGGTAGATTTAAATTTCTCAATTTCTATAATTAAAGCAGGAAAGAATGGTTTACTATTTAGAAATGTACTTTTATGGATGTGACATTTTGAAAAAAAATTATTAAGTAAAACTTATTGTTACTTTCGCTATTAATGTCATGGAAACCAAACAATACATATTCCAATTTAAGGGAACTAAATGTTTTTATTTGGTCTAAAGTCTAAGAAATTTTCCTTCCAAAGTTTTTTGGAAAAGGTGCAGTCCCAAAATAAATGTGTGATTGTCTCAATTTCAGGTTTGCACAAAGAACAACTGGGGGTTCACTGTTTTTACAGATCTTCTTAAGTACTGACTCGTTGGGTAAAACCTGTGTAATAATTTAAAGCAAACCTTTTATTTTTTATCAAAAAATTTAAGTAGCTAGCATCCAAACCTTTTTCCAACAGATATTAGTAATAAATTTACTCCAATGAAAAATGACATATGGCCCAGAGACTATATCTTGTTGGAACAAAGCACAAATAGCTCTGTTATTATTTTCATGAGATACAGCAAAACAGGTTTTGCCAACTGGAGTGTTAGCTTCATTCAACAACGGAGAGTCATCTAAATCCACAGAGGAAGAATTTTTAAAGAGCATACAAACTTCAGCAGAAATAGCATCAAAAATGACAGCTGAGACGGACTCCGTTTACAAGCAGCCAGTACGCCGGAGTGTGTCAGAGTTAAAATGGAGCACCCACTAAAACGCGGGAAGAAATTCTATTCCGTTTTCAAAGTTCCTCTTCTGTCTGTTTGGTTATGTGAAGTTGTAAATGCAAGGAAGAGCCTATCAGACTTTCACTGGTTACATTTCAAAGGTCTCATCTGGTAAATTGATAATATCGTATTACGACTCAGCAAAATAGAACCATATATACAATATTTTCAGGGGTGATTTATCTTGCTGAACCCAAATTTAGCTAAAATAGGATCACATAACTTTTTTTATTTTGTGGGGTTGAACCTTGCTAAAATAGTCTCAAAGCTGTGGCTGTGAGCAGACAAAAACAGCTTTATCACTTGTCAGTGGGGATTTGGTGTTGAATAGATGAGGACCTCAATAAGATCCAGACTGGCATTAACCTTCCCTGCTGTCCCTTAGCTCCCTCAGAGGTATGCCCATGATGAATGACTTCTCTCTCTCTCTCACTCACTCACACTCACTACCTCACTCACTCACTCACACACACACACACACACACACACACACACACACACACACACACACACACACACACACACACACACACTCTGCTCACATTGCTTGTGCCCATTAGGAGCATACCCTTATAAACGGATTAGGAAGCCAGTAATGGAAACTAGGGGAATTTGGACCCATAATCTCCAGTCCGATATGTTTTCCCTCTGATCAATCTTGGTTTGGACGGCTTCGAGGCTGGACTCATTTCAAATGTCATTGGTTGGAGGTTGTGGTGGAAGGGAGAGGGGGGCTGAGGGTTTTGAATGGAGGGCACCGGTTGTTGTATTCATTTGTCTAACTTGTTGGGTGCAGATCTATGTTATGTGTCAACTGCACCAAGGCAGGCCGGGCTGAGGTGCTGTTAGTTATTATCTGCGAAGGGCGCTGCATCTGTGATTTATTCAGTGCTTGAGCAGAGATTGTGCCAGTGCATTATAATGTCATTATGCTCTGAGTGTGACCCAAATTCTTGTCCTGCTCTCCCATCTCCCCCCCCCCCCCCGCTGCCCACACACGCTTGCCCCTGACTCTCCTCCCCTCATATCCTTTCCTTCCACCTGCATGTCTGAATCCAGATGGAGGATGGAGTGGTGTGCATCGTACTGTGTCACCCCTGGCTTTCCTACCACAGGACATTGACAAAAAGAGAGAGTGAGAGGAAGAGAGAGAGAATGAAACTGAAGCAGAAATAGAGAGAAAGAAAAGGTAAGAAGCAGAGAGGGAGAGTAAGGGGCTCTTGGAAGAATTGCCCAATAGAGCTAAAATCAAAATCAGAATCAAGTTTATTGGCTGTGTATTGTACATACATGGAATTTGATTCCGGTTTCGTGGCTCTCTCAGTGTACTTAACATAGAATAACAACACTACAACACAACAATCTTCAGATATAAACACCATAGAATAACACTACAACACAACAATCTTCAGATATAAACACAAGGATTGACTTGTACAGGTGAAATAAGAGGGGATAAAGTGCAATGGTGCAGAGAATATATATAAGATGCGGAAATAGATGTTAGCAGGTTATTTACATACATGCCTGAGGTAGATGGACATGACAGAGCGTGCCAGTATACGTACATACAGTAGAGTATATATAACATGGTTGGATTTATTTGACAGTGTTAAGTGTTCATTTGAATGACAGCCCGTGGAAAGAAACTGTTTCTATATCTGGTTGTTTTGGGGTACAGTGCTCTTTAGCGCCTACCAGAGGGGAGGAGTAGTAACAGGTTGTGACCAGGGTGTGATGGGTCTGCAGTGATGTTGCCTGCCCATTTCCTGAGTCTGGAGGTGTATGAGTCCTGAATGGAGGGCAGGTTGGCACCAGTGATTTTCTCTGCAGACTTAACCGTCAAAAGAAATCCAAATTAAAAACAAAAAAGAGTTAAAAGGAAAAGAAGAGAGAGAGAAAGGAATGAAATATATAACATTGCATATTTATTATTAAATCAAATAATATTATTTTGTTAAGAAATAAAAAAGAGCACATTGTGTATTTGTACCAGAGTACATTTTTATGTTCATTGAATTTAGGTTAGGGCGGCGCGGTGGCACAGTGGTTAGCGCGGTCACCTCACAGCAAGAAGGTCCTGGGTTTGAGCCCCGGGGTAGTCCAACCTTGGTGGGTCATCCCGGGTCGTCCTCTGTGTGGAGTTTGCATGTTCTCCCCGTGTCTGCATCGGTTTCCTCCGGGGACTCCGGTTCCCTCCCACAGTCCAAAGACATGTAAGTCAGTTGAATTGGCCGTACTAAATTGTCCCTAGGTATGAATGGGTGTGTCTGTGTTGGCCCTGTGATGGCCTTGTAGCCTGCCCAGGGTGTCTCCCCACCTTGTGCCCAATGACTGCTGGGATGGGCTCCAGCATCCCTGAGAGCAGGATAAGCGGTTCAGATAATGGATGGATGGACGAATTTATGTTGTGTGTTGCTTCTGTTTGCCAATAAAGCACTTAACTCAAACTTCATGTCTGTTTTCTTGAAACATAGAGTGCCTTGCAAAAGTCATACCTTGACAGTCATCACTAATTTCTGAATTATAAAAGATACTCACACATCTGTTCGTGAACAATATTATTTTTGTGAACCCATAAGCTCTAACAGCATGTTCCCAAAGCCAAAATGAGTTATGTTTTGCCGACTTTTTATTAATAAATCAAAAACTGTAGTGCTTAAAGCACTAAAAACTATAGTGCTTACATAAGTATTCAACCCCTTGTGCTCTGAAAGCTCCACGTTTACACAAATGACAAATTATTCCTAAAACGAACTCAGGTTAACCCAATTTGACATAATTAGTGTGCATCTGTAAGATATTAAAGTAATGGTCTTGTTTATGGGTATAAAAAGCACTATGTGTAAAGTTCATTAGCTGGGCATGAACTCCATCAGAAAATGAAGACAAAGGAGCATAATACTGAAGTAAGAGACAAAGTGATTAAAATGCAGAAGGTAGGAAAGGGATACAGAACAATATCCAAGTGTTTGGATGTCCCACAGAAGAGTTGGATCCATTGTCGGAAAGTGGAAGCTGTATCACACCACCCAGATGCCTTGTAGGACAGGCCATCCCTCAAAGCTAAGTATCTGAGCAAGACGTGGCTTGGTGAGGAAAGCCACAGATGATCCTGCAATCACATTGAAGAAGCTCCAGAGGTAAGTGGCTGAAACTGGAGTAAATGTGCATGAGTCCACCATATCACAGGCTCTCCATAAATCTGGCCTGTATGGGAGGGTGGCAAGAATGAAGCCATTGCTCAAAACTGTGCAAAAAACTCATGCTTGGAGTTTGCTACCAAGCATGAGAGAGACCCAGTTAGGATGTGGGTAAAGGTTTTGTGGTCAGATGAGACGAAAGTTGAGCTTTTTGGCCAAAACTCAAAGTTGTTATGCATGGCACAAACCTAACACTGCTCATGCCCTAAAAAACGTCTTCCCTACAGTGAAGCATGGCAGCGGCAGGATAATACTATGGGGTTGCTTTTCATCTGCAGTCACTGGGAACCTTGTTCAAATTGAGGGAAGAATGGATCGAGCTAAATACAGGGAAATATTGGAGGAAAACCTGTTCTAGTCTGCCATAAAACTGAAGCTTGGGAGAAGGTTCACCTCCCAGCAGGACAATGATCCTAAAGCACAAGGCTAAAGCAAAAATGGCATGGCTCAGCAACAAAAGGTGAACGTTTTGGAGTGGCCAAGTAAAAGTCTGGACCTCAACCCCATTGAAAATCTGTGGCACAGACTGAAAATCAGTCGAGAGGCACCATCCCACTAACCTGCAAGACCTGTACAATTCTGCCAAGAAGAATGGGCAAAAATTACTCCAGAAGAATGTGCAAAGCAACACTTACCCAAGAGAATCATGGCTGTTATTGCAGCAAAAGGGTCCTCTACACAGTATTGATATGTGGGGGTTGAATACTTATGCAAGCACTATATTTTAGTTTTAAATTTATTTACAAAAAGTCAGTGAAACATAACTTTTTCTGGCTTTGGAACATGCTGTTCGAGCTTATGGGTTCACAAAAATAATATTGTGCAGGAACAGATGTTTGAGTATCTTTTATAATCCAGAAATTAGTGATGACTGTCAAGGGGGTTGAATATTTTTTGCAAGGCACTGTATTACTCTGACAGGTCTATCTACGGTGGGCAGTTGTCTAGCCTACTGTATATTTCTCTTTATATGAATCTTCAAGCCTGTCACAACATCCATAGAATCAGAGAAGTTGTTCTTTTTTTTTTTAAAAAAAGCAACCTTTTCCATTTGGGGGTCATGGGGCCGGGGTAGGCAGTCGCGGGAGCCGAGATGGAATAGGATTAAGTGGCCCTTATTTTTCTGAGCTAAAGGAGGCAACCCTACTGATGGGCTGCCCAAATGTGTCTCTGTGGTACCTTCTTTTACTCTGATTTGCGTGTAGGGTGACCAGATGCCAACAAACCAAATATGGGACAAATAGTATGTCTGTGTGGGACACATAGACATAGCCTATACTTTAACTGGGAATCCATCGGCCTACTGCCTGAATTTATTTTATGATGTTTTTTTTTACATGTAGACATGTAGGACATGTACATGTAAAGACATGTAGGTATGTAGGTCAGGTGAATAGGCCGTACTAAAATTTCCCTAGGTGTAAATGTGTGTGTGTGTGTGTGTGTGTGTGTGTGTGTGTGTGTGTGTGTGTGTGTGTCAGCCCTGTGATTGACTGGCGGCCTGTCCAGGGTGTCTCCCTGCCTGCCACCCAGTGACTGCTGGGATAGGCTCCAGCATCCCCACGACCCCCAGTAGGATAAGCAGTTTGGATAATGGATGGATGGATATTGTTTTTGACAGTTCAGGAGGTGGACACCTGAGGTGCGTTCAAATTCAGCAAACTGAGGTGAACGTTACAGGCAAATGGGTTTTCTTGAAATTTTAAATTTGAAAATTTGTGTTTTTTGATTTCAAAATTTAAATACCTAATGCTTTAGCTATATGTGATGTATGTGAGTTAGCCTAAACTAATGACCGTAGAGAGCGCTACAATCACTTAGCTAATGCTAAGGATTGATAATGATAGCATACAAAAAAAGACGCTTTCAGAAAACGTATCCACTTAACAGACAGTTAAATTTCAACTGTCACATCGGTTGTTCTACTGTTCACCATTTCCGCTACTGGGTATAGCTACTGATAGCTACCAGGGAAAACAAAACCACTATCCTATTCCTATTTTGGTTGGTTGCACAATGGTTGACACACTTCCTTCGTGCGGTAAATCAAGCCTTCATTGTACAGTGAGCTCATACCCAGTGGCAGACAGAATTGCATAGTGAAAGTAAGGCTAATAAGGAACCAATCTAAACGCTAGTAGTGTCATTATTCTATTGCCATTACACTGTGCAATCAATGCTTACTTCATAATGATAAGTTAAAGCAAAAAAGGTTGTCTACTGCTACTTTAAGTTACTTTAAGTATGATATCTTTTGTCTTTTTTCATTTGGCATTGAGATAACCCAAAAGTAACTGGAAGTAAGTAGATTATGTTACTATAATATTGAGATACTAAGAGATACTAAGTTACTGAATACATTTTTCAATAGGTTATTTTATAATTGTAATAGAATACATTTATAAAGTAACCCTCCCAACCCTGGGTAAATGGTTGACGTTGTGGGTGGAGTTGGGGGCCAATGTGTGAGTACAACAAGATAAAGCACGTTAGTGCAGCTCCATAGCTGCAGCTGCCTAAAGAATATAGCTGCACCCATTACGTCACAGGCCATGGGGTACAGAGTACAGTCTGTTCAGATTTAAATTTTACATAGGGTACGCACACACACACACACACACACACACACACACACGCACACACGTTCGTTTTGGTGCATGTAACATTATCTCTGACGTATAAGCCTTGTATGATTAAACTGTGGTGCATTCAGGCAAGTATAGTTGTTAATGGCCCATTTTGGTTAACATATGCGTTTGAGAACCTATTAAGTATGATTGGTCCTGGATGGGCTAGGCCTACCTGATTTTCTCTGTGCAACCCGCACTGATTTCTGCCTACGCAGTTGAACCGCAGATCACTACAACACATATAAACTCACTTTGGCGCTTCACTTCTTTTGCTCTCTTCAGGCTCTTTCCCTGTTCCCTCCAGATACAAAAAAAAAAAAACACGCCTCACCTACAAACGTCACACACACTTGCCCAGGAGATTGATATTGCCCAGGCAAGATTGAGATGGTTTGGACATGTGTGGAGGAGAGATGCTGGGTATATTGGAAGAAGGATGCTGAATATGGAGCTGCCAGGGAAGAGGAAAAGAGGAAGGCCAAAGAGGAGGTTTATGGATGTGGTGAGGGAGGACATGCAGGTGGCTGGTGTGACAGAGGAAGATGCAGAAGACAGGAAGAAATGGAAATGGATGATCCGCTGTGGTGACCCCTAACGGGAGCAGCTGAAAGTAGTAGTAGTAGTAGTAGTAGACAATTGCCCAGGAGAGTGGTCTGGATGGGCAGATGAGTGTGTGTGATGTATGTATGAGTTTTTTTTTCTTTTTGTGTCTGTGAGAGGGAGAGAGCTATAGGAGAGAGCTGAGCGAAGCAAAATGCCAAAGGGAGTTGCATGCTGGCAGCTTAAAAAAATTACATGACAATTTTTACTTGATGTTCACGAAATAGTCATTTACAACATCCCACGTAGAACAAGCTGCAATACATCGAGTATATTCAATATATCACCCACCCCTACATTCAGTGTTTACTTGTTGACGAGAGCTATAGTGGGTTTGTTTAAAGTACCTACTGTTTTACTGTGAATATTACCTAGTTATCTAGCTACTTAGTTAATGACATTAATTTAAAGTACCGCCAATGAATAATGGATTTTATTAGCTCACCTGAAGCCTAGGTATAAGAATGACAGCTGTTAATGGTTGTAGATATATCCATGTCATTACTGTAACTATTCTTTCCTCATGCCATCACCCTCATAAACAGCTGACCAGTATCATCTGCTATGCCATAGCAACTCTCGTTTCTTCAGGTAGTCATTACACCCTGCTTCACACTCACAAATATTGTGTTGTAAATACTCATACATCACAATTGCATTCGCATTGTAGCGCTCCCCTCAACAGTTATATTAATAAGGGCAGGGCTTTTGGGTTCTTTTAATAAATTTTAACCCTGATTAACTCAGTTTTAATTATTGTCCTGAATCCATTTTTACAATACACACCTGTAGTTTTTTAAACCTACCTATTATAAAATTACCTTTAAAGCTACCTTTAAAGTTATGGTTTTAATAAAGATTCTAACCAAATGTGTCTGTATGTCTCCTTCAATATGAAATCATTCCCTCTAAGCAGGCAAGTATAATAAAATCGTACAACTCAGGTTTTATAGAAAAACAAGTCTCAATTACTTACTTAACTCAAGAATGGGTTTTGATTTAAAATTAAAAAATAATAGGAATGTTCTTCAAACTGAAATTACCCTTTCTTCAGGAAAACCCTCTTAAGGTTTTTCAACACTGTAAGTGCATAACAAAACACTACACTTTAACACCAAAATGGATTCTCCTAGAAAATCACAATTAACCAATCTCAATGTCACTTAAATTCAACCAATATAATTCGTGGGCGCACACACACACACACACGCACACGCACCTGGATACCCCTAAAACCGGCAAAACCAAAATTATGTTAAAACAGAATATAAAGTTGCAGGCCTGGTTCGGTGCTTGTGACCGTTGTGGCCCAAAACTTAATGGCCCCTTCGCTCCTCCGTGAGCAAAAGAACAAGTGTGGTACCTGAGACAATGTTCCTGGTTTGTCTTTCTTCAACCGTCACGGTTGCAGGTTTAGCAGCAGGTCGGCATCTCGCAGTCACCGCCTGATGTCTATCCTCTCTCCCGGGTCGCCAGAAACACGCTGGGTGAAGCCCCGGTTGCTCCAAACTTCGTCCCAGGTCTCTGCTTTGCCCTCTGGTTGGAAGCAGCAGCTCACCCCTCCAACAGTTCAACTGAGCTAGCTAAACTTAAGCTAGCAAGTGTCCGTTCACGGGTAATGAACAGACTTTTTGTTGTTGTTGTAATGAACAGACTCTAGCGCTTAGCATTAGCGGTAGCACACACCTAAACGGTCTTTGAATTTCGGGTAGAAATTCCTCACGTCACTCGCCGCTACCTTCCGGCTCCGTCGTCCACCGTCCCTCCCCTCTCTCGTCCGTGCCGAAACACCTCCCCGACATGTACTCCTTCAGCATGTCATTAATCCCCGTAAATGCTGGTTTAGACAGTTTCGGAAAACATTATACTCTTTAATAAACAAAAACACATCACACTTTTAAAAATTATTTTAACCTTCTTAAAGCCTTTTAAACTAAACCTTATTTAAATGTTTTTAACACTATTTATACTATAGCATCACCCCTTATAACCACATGTTTTAACTGGGTTACACCATAACGAGGCATATTATTGTTGTTTGCACTATCACACACACTTGCACTTGATGTATATTGTTTGTCTTTTATATAATCTGTATATTGCTTGCATAGTATTTGTAGCGAATTCAGGTGCAGCTGAGAATCCGTCGCAGCTGGAAAATTTAACCCGGATAGCCCGGACCGTGGATGACTGCGCTAACCAGTCATCTAAAGGATCCGACCCATTAGCCAAGGGCTAGCAAGTCTAGTCATCTGTGGTTAGTGCAGTCGCCCGTGGTTCAGGCCATCCGGGTTCGAATCCCGGCTGCGACGGATTCCTGGCTGCCCCTGAATCCACTACGTTGGTGTCAGAAGAGGGATGGCGAGACCGTGAGGCCATTGGAAGCGCATGTGCCCAAAGGCGTGAGGGAGCTGGTATGCTGAAGCGCCGCGACGCGCTTCCCGAAGAAGGGGGGGGGGTAGTGTAACGACCACGGATGTGTAGATTCGCTAGCCCTTGGCTAACGGATCGGACCCGTTTCATTGGTTTGCGCAGTCGCCCATGGTCCGGGCTACCCAGGTTCGATTACCGGCTGCCCCTTGGATTTGATACATTTTGTCTGTAAACAGTAATACGTTCTGTATTGCTTGAGAGACGCCCTGCTCCATCCTCTGTGAGTACAGCATCTATAAATTGGCCTGGCTTTTTTTTTCTTTTGAAATTCATTTTTTATTGACATTCAGCATCAAACAAACATTTCCATAAGGTGTAGTTAAGATATGTATATGTCATAAATTAATGTTTTCACAAATCTCAAAGTAGTATTTTTTCAGACGAACCCAGACACACACAAAAACTATGTACAATTAGGGAGTGATCTTTTCTTTACAACATAATCATTGATTTGTGAAATAAAACCAGGCGTATGGCGTGTTGCGTAGTTAACCCAGTTTTACCAGCATGAATCAAATTGCTCACATTTATGATTAACAAATGCTGTTATCGTTTCCATTTTGTAAATGTCCAGTGTAATTTCCATCCATGCATTTAAAGTTGGGCTCTCCTGTGATAACCATTTCCTGGTAAGAGCCTTTTTATCAGCCACCAGCACTATATTCATTAAATATTTACTCTTGTAAGGCATTGTGTATCTCTCTCCAATAGTCTTTGATAATGGGGCAATCCCAGGAAACATGATGGTCTGTCTCTGTTGTAATGTATCTTTTGTGTGGCCTTCATTTATGCAATAAACTAATTTTTACTTGTTGTCTTCCAAACAGGATGAGTCTGGAGGAGTTCAGCCAGCCAATGCTGAGGCTGCAGCTTCATTCTGGTTGCCAAGTGAGATGAGCAAGACCATCCTTGTGCAGGACCAGAGGTGGATCTCCAACACCCTCTTTCACTCCAGCAAACTGCGGCCAGATTTGAAGCTGTGGTATGAGCCCCCTGTCCCAGCCGTCATTCACCACCAGACACCGACACCCACCATTGGCTGATGGTGTGGATGCTCTACCACTTGTGAAGGGTATGTCCACAACAGGGCTTGGAAGGTCCTGGACATTGACAGGTTTTACCTGATGGTGACAGACACTCAGGTGCACTACGTGTTCCCTAAATAAGCTGACTGTGTAATATATTTCCATGTATGTGTGACCGGTGTACTTTTCCATTGCATTGTGTAGGAAAGACAGGACAACTTCTCTTATGCATGGGATCTGTATTCTGTCGCATATAAACAAAACAGGACAGGTTTCAGAAAACGTCAGATCAGCTCCTACTGTAGCCTCTTTCTACATGTCCAAAGCGGGAAAGAGCGTGTAGCTAGCAACACAATTTTCTTTACAAAAGGAAATAAAACATACCTGTCCCATATAAACAAAACAGGACAGGTTTCAGAAAACGTCAGATCAGCTCCTGCTGTAGCCTACGCAAGAATTGGGACCCACATTAGACATAAGACACATTAGGAATGGATAAAATAAATAACAGGGGAGGACAAAATGAACACATACCTCTTTCTACATGTCCAAAGCGGGAAAGAGGCAGAAGTCAGGGGGAACACACGTTTTATAGCTACCAACAGGAAATGGCGTCACAGTAGGGCGGGGCTACTAACAGGAAATGGTGTCACAGTAGGGCGGGGCTACTAAAAGGAAATGGTGTCACAACAAGGACGGGCTACTATAAGCGTTTCCTGATGAAATAATAAAATAAAATAACAATGTTGGCAATGAAAATAAAATAATAATAATCATGTGGTAACACTTTGTGTAATTATATAACATTTCATGTTTATGACGTTTTTAACCATGCTACATATGCAATAGTATACTCTCATATACTGTATTTCCCAGACTACAAGTCGCTGTTTTTATACTCGTCTGGCTAGTCCTGCGACTCATTTTCCAAAGTGACTGTACAATGTAATTCTGTGGGATGAATGTTCTGCATTTCAAATAAGGCCATTAGATAGCACTGTTTAATCTTGTGACTCAATTGAAAATACTGTACCATAGTGATGCTCGGGTCAAGCCGGTTCGGGTAAGCTTACTAGAAAATATCACGGGTTCGGGTGGTGTAATACTTAAAATATTATTGGAACCATAAACCATATATATCAAACGATGGTGGGTTAACTAAATGTCATTATGTGAATTATATTACTTGCTACATGTAGATAGTAATGCTTGTGTAACCAAGGCCAGTGAGAGGAGGTAAGAAGTCTGGAACAGAGAGACTCTCGAGGTAGACACGACATGTCAACACAGGATGAACTCTCCCTACCCGAAAGGGGGATAGCTAACAGAGAGAGAGAGGGGGGGGGGGTTATGCAGACAGAAGGGATATTGTAGAGAAGTAAAACAAGTCGGTAAGAAAGCTCAAGGCCATGTGCGACGAATGAACAAGGGAGGTTTAGCATATAAAGAAGCTCACACACAAAGAAAGACAGACACATAGGGAGGATTGGCTGTTTGTGTCTCCAGATATCTGTCAAAATAATAAACTGCGGAATTATCTCCAGAAACGTCTCGACTGTCTTTTCTTCACATTAACGGACTCGGATGAGGGGATAGCGAACGATACCCCGACAATTTATGGGGGCTCCGTCCGGGATGTGAAGAAAAATCTAGAATTAGACATTACGGCAGCCCGCTGACTTTCCGAGAGCTCAAGGTCGACCTACAATAAAAAGGTAAGCAGAACCTGTTTTATCGAACTCTGCATATTGACCAAAATGCCAAAATGATATGCGCTCATAATGAGGGGAAGTGGGCAGACCAAGAAAAAGAAAAAAAGGGGTTAGAGTCCCCCATTAGTTCCTAGGTTGTGGAAAACCCACTCACCCCCTGACGAGGGAGTGAGGATAAGGCTGGGATAACGCTCCCGGGGAATTGAGGACCCCCAAAGAAAAAAACTAGGAAGCCTAGAAGGGCTAAAAAGGGGTTAGAGTCCCCAGTGATAAGTCATAACGAGAAAAATGGAAGATAGGATAGAAAAGGAGGCGGAAAAACCGAAGTGGAAATCACTTCAGGAACAAATAGAAGTATTGACGAAGATAATAATAAATGCAAGAAAAAACGATAGTGGAAAAGAAAAAGAGAGAGTGAAAGCCAAGGTTCAGACAAAGATAGAAGAAGTCATAAAACAGGGGGAAGGAAAATTAGAAGACGCAGTACCACTGGGGAAAATACTGTGGGAACAGGAAAAGAAGTGCAAGGAGAGTGGGGAAGAAGCCGGTAAACAAAGACAAACGTGCGGTCTAATGTCGCAACGTAAATGGAACAAAGCCATGAGAAAGGCTGAGGAAGGTAGATTAAGATGGTACAACTTTGCCATCATGTGGCAGGGGATAATCCATTGCCTGAAAGAATCAGAGGAGATAGTCCGCGGTGGTGTAGCGGTCTAAGCATCGGCTTTGTGTCGATGCAGTTGCCCACTGGGGACTGGGGTTCGCGCCCCGGTCTCGTCAGATCCGACTATGGCCGGACTCGATGAAGCAGCAATCATTGGCAACGCTGTCTTCGGGAGGGGGGCGGAGTCGGCTTGTGTTCGTCACGTGAATGCGTCTCTGTATGTGTCGGAAAAGCAGCGGTTCGGCCTGGAGTCGCCTTGTCACGAAAGTGGGGAGGCGGTCTCCTTCGAGACTGCCGGCCGGAGAGATGCAGTTGGCGAACGCATGCAGTACGAAGGTGGGTGTTTGAATTAAAATAGGGATCGATTGGCCACTAAATTGGGAGAAAAAGGGGAAAAATCAGAAATAAATTTATTTTAAAAAAAAGAATCAGAGGAGAAAAAACAAAAGGAAGATAGTCTACCTAAAAAAAACTGATCCCCCACTTTACGACGCCAACGTCCAACCTGCTGCACCTCAGGGACCGCCAAGAGCAGGGCTATACCCCGTACTGAACGTTACGGACGGCCAATTCCAGATAGAAACCGCACCCATACCAAGCGCATACGACCCTAGACCAGACACAGGAGCCAGAGCTAAGATAGATAAGGGAAGTAGAAAAAAGAGCTCCTCGGGGAACGAGGACTCCGAGGAAGCGGTGCCATTTAAAGGGAGAATAGCGAGAGAAGGGGAAACTAGTAGAAGGAGGAAAAGGCAGAGCGTCAGGACACGACCGGTACGAAGAACCGGAACATTGTCCGGGCTATATCAAAGTGATGACGAAAGTGAGGTGTGTTGCAGGTAGAAAGTGATACAGATAAAGAAGGGACCGAAGTGGAAAGACTGCTGACGTCGCCAGCAAAGGAGATGATACAAGCAGAAGAAAGATAGAGTAGACAAAAACAGACCGCGGAAGGCACCGCCCCCCCCCGGCACTAACCAGGGGGGAAAAGGCTCGCCTCCAGTGCCCGATCGTCCAAATCGTGGGGGGGGGGGCGCGGGCATAGATACAAACCATGGAACCTGGGGGACGTGCAGGCATTAGTAGATAAGCTCCCACCCATTTCGGAGGGAGGGGGAGCGTGGTTGAATGAATTGGATAAATTAACACAAGGAAAAACGTTAGCTCTTGGCGATTGGAGGGCGGTGGCTGCCCGCAGCATGTCAGGTCCCGAGTAGAGAGATATAGAGAAGGAGGCTGACATAGAATATGAGCGGGATGATATACCTCTGATGAGGGATGTGGCTGACGTAAATACCGCAGTCAGAGACAAATTCCCCCCGCCCAATAGGGGACATGTTCCAAAGCTAGAATGGAGCAAAGATCACACCCCTAGAGAATATCTTAACAAATCAAAGGAAGATTGGACCCGGCAAACGGGCCAACACCCAGATAGAAAGGGAGTACAACAGGAGTGGTTTAAGCGAGCCATATTAGAAGCAGTCCCGGAAAAAGTAAAAAAAACAATGCTAGACAACCCTGACCTGCCGGGGAGCGATCCCGGCATTTGGGAAAAACACCTTATACATCACCTGCAGAGGGCCAGGGATGAGGAAAAGGACAAAGAGGAGCAAATTAAAGCGCTTCAACAGCAATTATTGAAGCTTGAGTTGGGAAGAGCCCGCAAGGAAGCGACGGATGTAAAACAGAATAAAAAACAAATGATGGTCAGTGGTGGACCCGCTCCTCCATCGGACTTCCCACACACCCCTGACTTATACCCACTCCCTCCTTGGGAGCAGGGACCCCCGCCGGGAAGACTTATGAAGTACGGTGGGGGCTATTCAAACAGGGTTCCGTGGCGGGAGCGGTTTGAGGGGTGGCTGGGGCCGCGGGAGGGGTCCGGGACAGGCCTCCTACCAAGCCCGGTATGGGGCTTGTCGCATCTGTGGAACACCGGGACATTGGGCAAGAGAATGTCCTCAGAACCTGTCACCGGGACGGGGCCAGGGAGGATTCCACAGAGGAGGAGTCAGGGCTCCACATCCTCAGCTGCCCCCACCGGGGTCTGGTGGACAATATCCCCAAGGACACTGGGAAGGCCAGGAACAATGATACACCCCACAGACAAACCCTTGCATGGGGGCATCGGCAGACCCCATGTTGAAAGTGACAGTAGACAACGATGATTTGCTGGTGTTGGTTGATACAGGAGCGACATACTCTACTATGAATAAAATGCCTCCAAAGGATAAGCTGTCCGACGCCACGGTGAGCGTGGTAGGGTTTTCCGGGGAAACACAAAAACTGCCAGTTACAAAGCCCCTGGTCACAGCCGTGGGGGGACAGACTTTCGCACATCCGTTTGTATGTTCCCCCTGTGTACCTATCAGCCTATTAGGACGAGATCTACTTATGAAACTACATGCCTCCATCCTGTGTAGCGCCGACGGCCTCACTGTGACTTTGCCCAATGGACGTACCCTGCCCTGCCTGTCACACATGGCTGGACAGGGTCAATGGCTTTTGAAATCAACTGAACCAGAGTATGCTGACATTTACTGGGGACTGTTGCCCGACGGCCCTCCAGGTGACGGCAGTCTTCTGGACACCTATAACGCCTGGAAACCTTGGATCACCTACCTTGCGCCCTATGCTCCTCCCCCCGACCCGCCGCATCTCACTCTGTTTTACGATAGGGATGGTGACGATTGCTACCAACAAGAATTTGACGACATACAGGGCAATCAATGGGAGGTCCGGTTGACTGACCTTTATGTGGCTCCGGAGGGGGTGGCGGCTGCTGCATCCCTTACGGAGTCACATTTGGTGTATAGGATGGGGGACGAGGCGGTACCACACGTGTCGCTGGCCCTCCATCCTGACCATCAGGCCCAGACTTGGGTCCCATGACTAAAACAGCCACGTCAGCGAGTGACTGGCAATGCTCTCAACTTCCGGGCCTCTTCTTCTCCCCCACTACTAACATATGGAAGATTTCCCATTCTTCCCTAGACACAGTGACGCTGTGTCACGAACAAATTGGTAGGAGCCATGGCAGGGAGAAAACGAATCACCCCATAGCACAAGCCCTTATCGACAACCTACCAGACTCGTTATGGTCATCTGGACCAACGGATGTGGGGTTGGTCGATTGTACCCCTATCTCCTTCACTCTGAACACTGACTGTCCCATTTGGATACCTCAGTACTCACGAAAGGCTGAAGCGGAGGAAGGCATTGCTGAGACCATTCAGGGCCTATTGGCATCTGGGGTCCTCGAGCCCTCCACTTCGGCCTGGAATACGCCCATCCTGCTGGTAGAAAAACCCGGTATAGGTACATACCGCATGGCTCATGATTTACGATCCATAAACAATGTCCTACTGACCCCTACCATTCCTGTCCCCAATCCATATACGGCTCTGAATGTCCTGGACCCCCGACAGAAGTGGTTCACCGGTATAGATTTAGCTAACGCTTTTTTCTGCCTTCCCTTGGCCGACCACCTACGTGATGTTTTCTCTTTTACATTTCGTGGCCGTCAGTTCCGGTACACACATGTGCCGCAAGGGTTTGCTAACTCGCCCGGCCTTTTCAATCAGGTTCTCAAAGACATCCTGTCTGACTGCCCCTTTCCCCCGGACTGCACTTTGGTACAGTACGTTGACGACCTGTTGCTTGCAGCGCCTAGCCCCAGCTCTTGTGCATTGGCCACCGACCAGGTTCTCCGCCATTTGTCTACCGCTGGGTTTAAAGTCAGCAAAACCAAACTTCAGGCTATTAGGACGCAAGTCTCTTTTCTTGGCAGGGTCATTTCTCAAAAAGGGGCGGCGATATCGGCGGCCCACAGAACTAACATCCTCTGCCACCCCAAACCGTTGAAAGTCAAGGACATGCTATCTTTCTTGGGTTTAACTGGGTACAGCAGACATTACATCCCCAATTATGTTGGGCTAACGACACCTCTCCGCCACATGGTCAGAACATGTGGCATGCGCAATCTCAATGCGCACCTCCCTTGGTCCATGGAAGCCGAGCACTGCTTCACTGAGTTGAAGCAATTGCTCGCCCAAAGTGCCGAACTAGCTATTCCAGATCACACCCTGCCATTCTTTTTAGATGTTTCTGAAACAGAAGGTGTGGTAAATGGCATTCTGTTCCAGAAAAAAGGGGGTGAACGGAAGGTGTTGACATACGCTAGCATTATGCTAGATGCAATGGAAAAACGACACCCCCCATGTACACAACACGCAGCAGGAATAGCAAAAATCTTGCTAAAAACAGCACACATAGTCATGGGACACCCCCTTACAGTATTAACAACACACAGCGTGGTGGCATTTGTGAATTCACAAAGATTTACCATGACCCCACTGCGGCAGCAACGAATAACCAAGGCGTTAGAAGCCCCGAATGTCACGTTTATACATAAAGGATCAACATGGCAGACAGAATGGGAACAGGAGAACCACACGAGTGTGTGCGTAGAATAGAGCAGGAAGAGAAGGTTAGGCCTGATCTAGAGGCCCAGGCCATACCAGGGACAGAAACATTGTATACAGATGGGTGCTGCTATAGAAATGAAGAGACAGGCCTCCAGGCAGGATACGCAGTGGTGAGACAAACAGAGGAGGGATTTGAGACAGTAATAGCCAAAAGAATGGAGGGCCAGTTGTCAGCCCAGCAGGCAGAGATCAAGGCACTTATAGCAGCCCTGGAATGGAGCAGGGGAAAGGAGGTAACCATTTATTCAGATTCTGCCTATGCTGTGGGGGCAGTGCATATTGAAATTCCCCAATGGAAAAGAGTAGGGTTTCTTACGGCAGGGGGGAAACCGATCAGACATGAACAAGAGATGAAAGAACTACTGGAGGCAATACAGTTGCCCCAAAAGGTGGCCATAGTAAAATGTAAGGGTCACGATCCCACCAACACCCCAGTGGCGAAGGGAAATCAGGAGGCGGACCGGGTAGCCAAACAAGTGACAGGGTACAGGGTATCCTATCAACTAATAGTGTGTGAAGATGAGGTGTTGAGGGCCAAATGGGATCATGAAACGATCAAATACTTTCAGGGGGAAGCAGGCATCCACGAGAAAGCAGTATGGGTTCAACGGGGAGCCACAGAAGTAGAGGGCCTGTGGCGGGGCCCAGCCGGGAGAGTGGTCCTACCCCCGGGAATAAGAAAAAGGGCGTTACAAGAAACCCATGGGGTAGGTCATGTAGGAACCTCTCAGATGAATAGAAACCTCTGCCACTGGTGGCACCCGTTTTTGTCTGACATGACCAAGTATCACGTTAAAAGTTGTCCGATATGCACACACTATAACCCAAAAAATACGATGAAGCCAGAAATGGGAAGTTTTCCGCTAGTCCTGTGCCCTGGTCAGGAGATTGTCTTAGACTACACCGATATGGGTGAATCCGGAAAAGTGAAGGGATATCAATATCTATTGGTATGTGTAGACCAGTTGACTGGATGGCCCGAGGCATGGCCGGCAAAAAAGGAAGACAGTGCGACGGTCATCAAATGCCTAATTAACTATTACATCACAAGACATGGGTTTCCAGCTAAAATAAGGACAGATAACGGCACCCACTTTAAAAATTCAGACCTGCAGAAAGTGGAAGCCATGTTAGGATTGAAGCCTGCCTTCGGAACCGTGTACCACCCACAGTCACAAGGTAAGGTAGAAAGGATGAACCAAAACCTCAAACAAAAACTAGCTAAGATCTGTGTGCAGACAAAAATGAATTGGGTGGATGCCTTACCTTTGGCATTTATGACAATAAGGTCCTCCGTAAACCAAGGAACGGGATTCACACCATATGAATTAATGACAGGCAGACAGTTTCCGGGGCCGGGAGCGGCCCCCCAAGATGAGATGGGGAACAGGGGAATGAATGCCGGAAAATGCTTTAAGGAATTACAAGCTCTTGTTTCAGACTTTTCCCAACAGGTGGGCGAGAAGCAGACACTGCCAACAGGGACGACCTTGCCAACGGCCAAGTGGGTCCTCCTGTGAGTCATTAAGAGGAAGTGGTCGGAACCCAGGTGGACAGGACCATACGAGGTAACGGAAAGGACCTTACACGCGGTGAGGCTGAAAGGGAAGGGGACCACCTGGTACCACTGGAGCCAGTGTGCGGCAGCCGAGGAACCAGGTAGAACCCTGCAAGACATACAGGACGATCTACAAGAAGCGTCCACCTCTTCGGGTGGACTCAAAGGTTCACCGACCCTCCCCGAAGCCGACACTGTTAGCAGAAGTCAGGGTGAAAGTGTTGGTAACCTCTCCCCTAGGTCATAGATGAACTAGCCAGACGATCACAATTCCCGGCCAGAAGTAGACGTAGACTGAGAATCGAGGGGCGGACGACTAGACAGACCAACGTATTAACAGATATAACTACGAATGACAGTCATGAAGACAAGGGGAACAAGGGTTATAATGGGGATAATGACTATGATGGTATGCCTTTGTTTAGGGTTGTGGGCCCTGGATCAGTCCCTTCTAAGAGCCAAAAGAGATGAAGTGAAAAGGGGGGAAGAGTTCAGGTGCAGTCAGGGACCAGGCGGGAAAAGGGGGTGGTACAACTTGTGGGTTAATTGGACTCATCCAGTAGGCACCACTGCCACATATCAGGTAAGGCTTTGCGACCTGTTCCCGTGTCCAGAAGGTCAGGAAGATTATTGGAAAAAACAGCCAGTCTACATATGCCGGAAGGTGTTGTGGCCCAGCTGTTATAAATGGTCTTATGTAGATGCGTACACAGGGGACATAGGGAGTCACCGCAAAGAAGATTACGGCAAATATATGAAAGTTCAATTAGGAGGAGATGGTAAGACCATTATGATCTCGATAGAAAAAACAGTTGACCGACAGAAAGGGATCGAGTTCGGATTGGCGGGACACACTGCCAGTACAGGGTATGACGAAGGGCCTGGCCTATTAGAAATGTGTCTGCGTAAAGGAGTCAATGACACCCTGTATAATAGGCATCCCCCGAGGAGTGCCGGATAAATATAAGCTTTGAGAGGATTTGAGAGTATGCCCATCATCAGTGCCCTCTTTCCCGTCTCTCCTAATAAAAACGTTGACCGGATCAATTACATACATTACAATATACTCCGCCTGGCCAACTTGATGCGAGATGCTGTGGCCGGGTTGTCGGAACAATTGGCGGCCACTTCTATGATGACTATACAAAATAGAATGGCTTTAGATATGTTGCTGGCTGAAACGGGGCGTATGCTCAATGTTCGGAGATCAGTGTTGCACCTTTATCCCGAATAACACAGCCCCCAACGGTTCAGTGACCAGGGCCCTAGAGGGTCTACATACCCTTTCAAAAACTATGCACGATCATTCAGGTATTAGCAATCCTTTTGAAAAATGGATGACTCACTTCTTTGGAAAATGGAAGGGACTGATCATGTCATTATTTGTATCCCTAGCCGTTTTTATGGGAATTTTGGTTACTTGTGGCTGTTGTTTCATACCATGCTTTAGATCTCTCATTAACTGGCTAATAGTTACAGCAATTGAACGTCGAGAGGGGGATTTTCCACCTCCCATGATGTCGCTTCTGGTACCGACACCTGTGGAAAGGGACCTAGATGAAGATATTAAACGTAGTTGGTGATCTCCGGTAGGAGATCAAAAGGGGGAAATGTAATACTTAAAATATTATTGGAACCATAAACCATATATATCAAACGATGGTGGGTTAACTAAATGTCATTATGTGAATTATATTACTTGCTACATGTAGATAGTAATGCTTGTGTAACCAAGGCCAGTGAGAGGAGGTAAGAAGTCTGGAACAGAGAGACTCTCGAGGTAGACACGACATGTCAACACAGGATGAACTCTACCTACCCAAAAGGGGGATAGCTAACAGAGAGAGGGGGGGGGGTTATGCAGACAGAAGGGATATTGTAGAGAAGTAATACAAGTCGGTAAGAAAGCTCAAGGCCATGTGCGACGAATGAACAAGGGAAGTTTAGCATATAAAGAAGCTCACACACAAAGAAAGACAGACACATAGGGAGGATTGGCTGTTTGTGTCTCCAGATATCTGTCAAAATAATAAACTGCGGAATTATCTCCAGAAACGTTTCGACTGTCTTTTCTTCACATTAACGGACTCGGATGAGGGGATAGCGAACGATACCCCGACAGTGGGCAGGTCAAAAAGTGACAAAGCAGCGCTCTGAGTAAGTTATAATAACTCACAGAAACTTTGCATGCAATAGGCTAGGCTGTGCATTACTAGTCCACCTTCTCTTCTTCCTTCTGTCTCTCTCTCTTTCTCAAACACACACACAAGTAGTAGCTTTATCATCAGTTTGCGATTGTGGTTTTGGTTAATGCATGTGTTTTATAGTGTTGAGTCATCACCTATGAGGGTTTTTTTTCTAAGTGGTATCTGTAGCTTTTGTTTACACCGCCAAAACTCATTTTGTGGTCAGAAAGAAGAAGTGTGTGTGTGTGTGTGTGTGTGTGAGCAAGAGAAAGAGAGTTCATGTCTTTAATGAAGGGTTACTTGTTTTGCTGCTATTCAACCATAAAGAACACCGTTTGGAACAATTTGTCTGTTTATTTAGTAGTCTAGACCCAGACACTATTAGACGGAGATACAATAGGCTATGCCTTGTAATCAGTCTATTCTTGTAGTAGGCAGGACTGCTGCTAGACATTTGAGTGCCCTAAAAAAATCTTTAGCTTGCTAACTTTAGCAAGCTGGTTGCCTCAAGATGTTTCCTACCATTAGGCTGTATGTTATGCATTCCAAGGTTAACATTTAAGCACTTTACAGTATTTTAAGAATTAACATTTCTAAAACATACCTGCAAGTGATGCACGAGCGTCATCCCGCTGCTTCTTTTTTTTGCTTCTCTGCTTCTGACTCCTGTTGCCTTTTTGAAGCCATATTGTGTAGCTAACATTTAAGTTGGCACTAGGCTTGAGTTTGTTAGGCGCAATCGCACAGACCATAGGAAGAAGGAGGAGGGGGGCACCATAATTCATTTTATTATTTCGAGGAAATATGTTTATCTTTGTATTACCTATAATGGTCTTATGATACCAATTATACTTGTGCTTCATCTTAAATTTAAATAATTAATCATTATGAAAATTATGAATAAATAAATAAATCTGGTGCCCCCTCCGGCAGTTGGTGCCCTACACACAGTGCGTGATGCACGTTATGGGAGACGCGGCTCCGGTAGTAGGGCACCACCACGGTGGCCCAGTGGTTAGCACTGTTGCCTCACAGCAAGAAGGTCCTGGGTTCGAAACCCAGGCCATCCCAGGTCCTTTCTGTGTGGAGTTTGCATGTTCTCCCCATGTCTGCACGGGTTTCCTCCCACCATCAAAAAGACATGCATGTTAGGGTTAATACCCCTATCAGTGCCCCTGACGAAGGCAATGGAAAGACGAACTAGAGTTGGTCCCCGGGTGCTGCAGCTTCCCACTGCTCCTATACAATAGGATGGGTTAAATGCAGAGGATGAATTTGTTGTAAGGATACAATGACAAAATAAAGTGGCTTTAGAACTTTCTTTCTTCTTATGCTGGGCAAACAGCCCAAAAATGAAATAGTGCAACCCTCCTCACTTTGCCGTAGCATAGGCTAAATTTGGAGGTTTGCGGGTAGGATCGGGTTTGGGTGGTTAATTAATGCCTATTTTAGTGGGTTGGATGGTGCAGATTTGCTTTCATAATAGGTCAGGTGGGTGCAGGTATTTTGAAAGCCCTGACCCACGCATCACTGCTGTACCACCATATAAATGTGACTTGTACACCAAAGCGGCTTATACATGTTTTTTTTCCCCCTTGTAACAATATGTTTTTTGCTGAGTGCGACTTGTACTCTGGTGTGACTTGTAATACGGTACACATTAACGTTGATGTCAGTGATAAAATTACATATGTTGTTATTATAAATGTATGCTGTGTAATATATCTACATACACTTACTGCTATAGGTAATGTGTAAAAAAATGCATAATCTTAAGCATCACTGTTGTCAAATTCAAATCACAAAGAAACTGGCTGGCCACAGCAGGGGGACAGCTCTCTGTGCGACTTCAATCAGCAATGAGGTTGGACAGATCCTGCCCAGTGTCCTGTCGGTGCAGGAGGGGCTGGGACTGGACAGGATGGTTGCTGGTGTGATGGAGCGGTACTGCCAGGCAGCTGTTGCAACCCCAGTGCTGCTCTACGTGGACTGTGGCTGCTGTGTGAGTGAAGCAAGCTGCAGACCAGGCTTGTGGAGTAGCCAGACCTCCACATACGGCTGGACATCTGGCATTTTATGAGGAGCCTAGCGCCCCTCTAACCCCTACCAGAGGCATGGATACAGGGCTACTACCCCTCTACGTCTTTTACCCCCCTCCTCCCAAAAGTCACGGACACTGAACACTTCTATTTCTGTATACATGTGCATGTTTTCTGTTATTGTCTAAAGTTACTGTTGAATGAATGAGTGGAGGGAGTCACTATAACGGCTGATTGAAAACAAAAGTTTGGTCACAACAAAAATGTATGCTCCTTCCCTTTGTTTTTTTGTGTGTTGTTGATAAAGTGTCTGCTAAATAAATAAACTTAAATTTAAATATTGAATATAGAATTATTAATACATCACTAATATAATGTTAATAATCGGTAATGTATAAACAAACTATGTGATTTCCATAATGAAAAATAAACTTTTCAGTATATAACAAAGATCTCAATATCTGGCTATGGTATTAATTGTAAAAGCACTTTGAGTGGCTGTTGCAGCTGGAAAAGTGCTGTATAAATGCAGTCCGTTGAACAGACTAATTATCTTCATGCCAAGCTTGATTTCTCTTTCTCTCTCTCTCTCTCTCTCTCTCTCTCTCTCTCTCTCTCTCTCTCTCTCTCTCTCTCTCTCTCTCTCTCTCTCTCTCTCTCTCTCTCTCTCTCTCTCTCTCTCTCTCTCTCTCTCTCTCTCTCTCTCTCTCTCTCTCTCTCTCTCACACACACACACACACAAATTCACAGACACAACATATTCTTTCACCACTATTGATGATCAGTGTGTCTTTAGCTGTCCGTTTCTGTCTCCTATACACGCACACAGATTCACACCTGGTAAGAGGAGTGGGCATTGAGCCATATTGCTACGCCTTCCAGCGTCGCTGATAGGGATTCAATTTTCCTGCTGTCCCAGCTAGCAGAGTGCAGACACTTGTGGTTCACCACCTTCCTGACACCACCATCACCCAAACATACACATATCACCCTAACCTCTCGCTGTCTATTATTCCCACCACAGAAACCTCATACCAACTCTACCCTAACACATATCACCATCTGCAGCGGAAAAACTCATGCAACACAGTTGACATAGAGTTTCTTTCACACACATACACACCACAGAGTCGTATGTATTACATACACAATCTTTGTGTATGGTGTTTGTGTCTATCATCATTGGTGGTCACTCGGAGCAAATATGACTGTCCTCTCCATTGGGTTGTCTACTTGTGGGTCTTCAGATGGCTGTAGAAGCCGATCTGCAATCCACATACTTTGGTGCCATGTGGACAGGGGAAAGTGGTGGTGGTGGTTGAGCCTTTTTCTCTCTCTTCTTGCAGTGCTACCGCTTTCTCTCTGTGGCACAATGGAGTTCCATTTCATGACGTGCAGCTCCTTCCTGCACGGATTTCTTCCAGGAGCGTGCAATGTGTTCCCAGTTGCTCGATGTGATGTTGAATTTCTTCAGACTGGTCTTGATATTGTCCTTGAAACATTTCTTTTGCCCGCCGGGAGCTCACTGACCTTTCTGCAGCTGGGAGTACAGGATCTGTTTGGGGGAGACGTGTGTTGGACATGCAGATGACATGGCCTGTCCATGGGAGTTGGTGCTGCATTATTGTGGTGGTGATGCTGGTCATGTTGGCTTCTTCCAGAATGCTGATGTTGGTGCATCTATTCTTCAGCTGATCCTCAGGATCTTTTGTAAGGATCTTTGGTGGTATTGTTCCTGGGCTCTCAGGTGCCTGCTGTAGGTGGTCCATGACTCTGCTCTATACAGCAGGGTGGGGAGAACAACAGCTCTGTAGACCAGGAGTTTTGTTTTGGCCTTTAGAATAGAATAGAATAGAATAGAAAAGAATAGAATAGAATAGAACAGAATAGAATATTCTTTATTAGTCATTTTGTACATACATACAAATGAAATTTACTCTCTGCATTTAACCCATCCTAGCTGTGTAGCTAGGAGCAGTGGGCATTCACCGTGCAGCGCCTGGGGACCAACTCCAGTTATTTCTTCCCATTGCCTTGGTCAGGGGCACATGTGAGGCTGCACCCTAGCAGCCTCAAACGTGAGGCTGCACCCTAGATGACGACACTATTTGGTGCTCTATAGTGTCCCTTGGCAAGATTTCCTGTTGTTCGGTGGCACAGTGTAGCTGAGACGGGCGCAGAGGAATCCTGTTGCCTTTTGCCAGAACTGCTGCCGAGTTGACAAACTTGCTGGAATCGCTGCCGAGTTGACTGAGTGGAGCCGCCATGGTTTACCCTTTCCGGGTACTGACAGCTGGGTAGATTGTGCCCGGGGATTTGAATTCAGAATTACTTTCCCCTAGCCTGTGCATCAACCCACAAGGCAGCAGGTGGAATTGAAATCAGAGTTCCCTTCTCCAATCCCTGGAGAACTGGCTGGACTGGGCGCCATGGGAAGTACCATACAGGCATGCAGGAAGACCAGATCTATCAGTAGGGACGTCGTCCTTAGCCAAAGGACCCTTGCTGAGATAAGGTGCTACCCCTCTACAGCCTGCGCTTGCAGTTTAGCGTCCTAGGTCTTGGGGTTCAAAGACTCTTTTCCTGAGTCTGGCATAAGCACAACTGGAACAACTCGGGCGATGGTTGATCTCAGAGTCAATGTCAGCTTTTTAGGAGAGAAGGCTGCCGAGGTAGGAGAAATGATCAACGTTTTCAATAATTTTGTTGTCTACTTTTATGGTGGGCTGGGTAGATAGCTGGTTGGGTGGAGGCTGATATAGGACCTGGGTCTTCTTGATTTTTAATGCTAGACCCAGGGCTCTGTACGCCTTGGAAAAGGCGTTCAGAATGTCCTGGAGGTCCTCTGCAGAGTGTGCTGCGATGGCGTTGTCATCTGCATACTGAAGTGCCATGATGGTTCGGAGTTTCTGGTTCTGGTTGATAGCAGCGGTTTGTTTGTTTGAGGCTCTGGCTATTTTTTTTAATATATATAATTTTGACCATTTTTAACGACTCCGTGAGGCCTTTGGATTATTGTTTGGTTTTCCTATTTTATGGACTTTTACCTGATCATTGATTGCATTGATTGAGAAGTACAAATCTGCGTTGGTTAGGTCAAGTTGGCAACAGCTAACAGCACAGCAAAGGCATCGATCTACTGTTGTCCTACTGCAACATGGCCAGCAACATGCCCAGGGGGCATGGCCAAGAAAAACGGTGTGGGTAATGGCAAAGACGATCAGTTAAAGGAGCAATTAAAAGCATTAAGGGATAAGTTTTCAGCTGCTATTAAAACGATTGACGAACTACAACAAATTGACGAACAACAACAAGAAATTGATCAACTAAAACAATCACTCCAAAACCAACAGGGCAAACAAAGCCTTCTTGAGGACATGATGAAGGAAATTAAAGCCTTAAGGGAGCTGAGCAATGAGAGGGATAGTAAAATTGTCATTCTAGATGACCATATGGATGACTCGGAACAATATAGGATAACAATAGAGGATGAACCACATTATTGTTTGTGGTTTAGAGGTTAAACAGCAGTATGCCATGGTACTGAGACTGGATCGATACAGCGGAGAAGCCAGCAAACTGGAAGTGATCTCCATGGAGAACCAGGTGACCTCTTTCCTGTGAGACAAGGGAATTGTAATAGACAACAACAGCGTCAAATCATGTCACCCTCTCCCTAGGAAAAACAATCAGGACAAACCGGCCATAATAATCAGATTTGCAAACATAAAAAACAAGATTGCACTATTCAAACAAAGAAGACTGTTAAAAGCACAAACATTTTCTTAAACGAGCATCTGACAAAAAGAAATGCGGACATTGCCAAAAAAGCTCGATGTCTAAAAAAAATGGGAAAGGTACAAGATACATGGACTGCAAACTGTAAAATCTTCATAAAGCTAAAAGGATCCCCAGAGGAGGCAAAAGTGCTGGTCATCAGAGATGAGAAGGATCTTGAAAAATTTCAGTGAGTACTAAACAACACAACAGAGCTCAACACACCAATGAATAAAACATGCAAAGTAAAACATACACAACCACGACAAGATCAGACAGTAAGTAGTCTTTCATCACCGGCTGGAGACACTGATGATCAGCTAACAGCAAGGATTAGAGAACATGAAAAAAATGAATTAAAAACATTCAGATAGTCCGAACACAAATCACAGGATATGGAAAAGGATATCAACCCAGAAAATAGTTTCTTCAACAACATCAACAACAACTGTCTATACTACACCGATAATCAGTTTAACATGATGGTGAACTCAGATCATAAAATTTCAACTTTACATAATAACAGCAGACGCCTATATGACAACTTCCAAAACATCGAAGAATATCTAAATCACTTCAAGAACCCATTCAACATAATAGCTTTATCTGAAACATGGATTAGACATGAGAAAGGTGTTGATTTTGAGTTAGCCGGATACGAATTGTCTTATAAGAACCGGAGTAACAAAAATGGAGGGGTGGGTTGCTTTGTATATGAGCAACAGCCTCAATTACAAGGTGGTAGAAGTTATGTCAGCAACTGTTGATGATTTGCTGGAATGTATCACAATTAAAATCTGTATGGAAAAAAAAGAAGAATGTAATCGTAAGTTGTATATACAGGTCACCAGGATCAAATATTAATATATTTAAGGGCTGGATAGAAGAAATGTATTCAAAATCAATGCAAAATAATATATCCATATGTGGGGATTTCAATATAGACCTGTGAAAACCAAACAAGCACAATTAGACAGAAGAGTTCATTAACACAACTGGGTTTATATCCTAAAATCACTGACCTAGCGGAATCATACCACACTGTGCCACCTTAACAGACAATATATTCACAAACATTATAGAAGGCCACACTGAGAGAGGGCTTTTCATTTTTCTTTCTATGACACCGAGTGGATGTTCTGGTTGTGTGTAGCATTGAGATCTGTTTATTCTTGGTACATGACATTAGCATGTGTTTTTCTTTTTTTTTCCCTTCTTCTTCTTCATTCACGCATTTTTTATGTGTTATTTTTTTCTCTTATTGTTCACAGTAGTTGAGTTTGTATTGTGCAACACAACTTGCATTGAATTTGAACTACACAGTACAGTGGGGGTTGAGTTTGAAATATATAATAGCTGAATTAACTTCAGAGTAGGTGAGAAGCGGTAGAAAAAAAATAAGTGCATACTTCCTCCTACTCATTTCGAACATGTAACAAATAATCTGATGCATACGGAGAGCTGTTCGCTGAGTTTGATGTGTGGATTTGTTGATCACTTAAGAGTATTGGCAATGGCTTATCTGTGTTATATCCTGCTTATTTACATGTTCAAAATAAATCATTCATTCATGGTGGTGTTGCAGACTTTTCTCTTGGCGTTAAACTAATTAAGGTTGAAGAGCCTGCCGTCAGTTCTGTGTAGGACTGGGATCCCCCGTGGCAGCTCTTTGCCAATGAGGTGGAGTATGGCAGCAACAAAGATGGCAAATAGGGTGGGTGTGATGATGCATCCCTGTTTGACCCCTGTTTCCACAGTGAAGGGTTCGGACTCAGAGCTGCTGTTGCTGAGCACTGTGACTGACATGCCGTCATGTAGAAGCCTCAATATTCTGATGTATTTGTCAGGGCAGCCATATCTTTATAGTATGCTCCACAGAGCCTGGCGGTTCATTGAGTCAGCCTTTGTAAGGTCTATGAAAGCCATGTACAAAGTCTGCCTTTGTTCATGTTTTCCTGGAGTTGGTGTGCTGTAAATATCATGTCCGCTGTACCACACTGAGATTCTGGAAATACTTCCTCAGCCAGTGGTAGCAGTAAGTTTGCGAGGACGCAAGTGAGGACTTTGCCTTTTGCTGACAGGAGTGAGATGCCCCTGTAGTTTCCACATTCCACCTTGTCTCCTTTCTTGAATTTGGCCACTATTAGAGCATCCCTGAGTGCTGAGGGAAGTTCTTATTTTACCCAGACCTTGAGGAGGAGGGAGTGGGTGTGGTACAGGAGCTCTGGTCCACCTTCCTTTAAGATCTCAGCTGGGATCCCACCTGGAATGGTGGTCTTGTTGTTCTTAAGGTTCCTGATGGCATCTTGAACCTCTGTCATGGTATTGGTGGTTACAGTAATATATTACTTTTAACAGTTAGTTCCTTGATACACCATGTGGTGCAACCTGGACACATCACCAGTGATGAACCAGGGGTCAACAGGTGTGGGTCTTAACATCAGACACCCTCACCCGAGCGACCCAGTCGGGGGTGATCAAGCCCCAACTTGTGTCCAGGTAGTGCATGACGCCACGCGTCACCCCTCTTCACCCAGAGCCAACAGCAAGCCTTTTCCAGGGCTTTCAAGATGTTCTTAATGGTTCTTCTTCTTTGCAGTCCACAAATCTCTAAGAGTCCCAGTATCCAGTGTAGAGACTAGCCTGCAAAGCCCCTGCAGCCCACTTCAACTGGCTCACAGTGGGCCTTCCACCCATTCCTCCGACACTCAGCTACCAGATCTGTATAACTAGCTCTCTTCCTTTCATGCACCTCCTCTATCCGATCTTCACAGGGGACAGTTAGCTCTAGCAAAACCACTTGCTTGATTGCCACGGACATCAGGACCATGTCTGGCCTGAGTGTGGTAGCTGCGATGGTGTCTGGGTGTAATGAAGGATGTAATGGTGTAATGAAGTAATACAACATGTTTCTAATAGGATTTTGGTAAAAATTACGATGTCAAGTAACATCTTACTACCCGAAATACACCAAGCAAGGATGCAGCGTGGGACCAAGTGGGTTTTTTGGTTGGACCGTCAAGCGGGGCTAGTCCTACAAACGCGAATGTCCCTGACTGAGTGACTGACTGACTGACTGAGTGATCTGTTTGACCCAATTTGGCTGCTGGATCAGGTGACCAACAAGGGTTCCAGCCAGTGGCGACCAAGGACGTCACTTAAGTTACATGATTGGTTAACTGACCAACGACTTCGCTGGTAAACACGGACGTTGGAGTTTCCCTATTGGCAGCAAATCAGTGCAATGGTTCACATGCTAACTAATGTAATATATTGTAGCAAATTTGGGGGGCAGCCAGAAACCGCCACAGCTGGGACGCGAACCTGGGTCTCCCGCACCATGGGCGACTACGTTAAACAGTCAACTGAAGGGTCTGCCCCGTTAGCCAACGGGCCAGCAAGTCTAGTCATTTGTCATTGTTACACTACCCCCCTCCTTCGGGAAGCACGTCCCCGTGCTTCAGCATACCAGCTCCCTCACGCCTCTGGGTGCACATGCTTCTGATGGCCTCATGGTCTCACCATCCCACTTCTGACACCGATGTAGCAAATTCAGGGGGCAGCCGGGAACCGCAGCAGCCGGGACGTGAACCCAGGCCTCCCGCACCACAGGCGACTACATTAAGCAATTAACTAAAGGGTCGGACCCTTTAGTGTCGAATCTCTGAATAAGCGCATGGATTGCTAATCCGAGGGCACAGTTTACAAATTTGTGGGCATGGATTTATAATTTGAGGGCACAGATTATGAATCTGAGAGCACAGTTTATAAACCATGCATACAGCTTTCTAAACCAAGAGTACAGATTTACACATGGGTCCTTTTTTTTTTCTTAGCTGACCCCAGGGGGGCTCTGTAAAATAGAGATTAGCAGTGTGGGTGCGCACGGCTTCCATGGTCAGTGTGGCAGTTTCAATTGATTATAATGAACATGTTCTGCTGCAGCAGACGTGTCGCGCAGCATCCATAAATTGTATGTAGGCTGTAAATTGTTTATTTTTTTTAAAGAATCATCCACACCACACCACTTCCACCAGTGTGCCACCAGAAAAAAATATCTCCTGAAAAATTTCCTGTTGCCGAAATTCAATGGCTGAGATGGATTTCAGTCAGACTCTGCGTTTTCAAAAGGGGTATACTCCCATTATTTTCAGTTTATCTAAGAAAAGAACAAGAATATAATTCATGAGACTTCGATCCTTTGTCTGCCTGCCCAGCCCTGTGTCCAAGGCCATTCATTTATTTAAAAATGTCTAGGCTATTTAATTGTTCTATATCATCACACTATTGTTAATATGTTTCCGGTCTACGACTTGATCAGGCTATATTCAAAGAAGCTGTAATAATTACCTGAAAAGAAAGCCTACTTGATCAAGTGATTATTCTATTTCTGATTTGATGCATGTAATCATGTATGTATTTCATGTATATCGTCAGAAGCACTTACATTTTCTTTCAAAATAATTTCTTTATTTGACCATGGCAACATGATTTTTGCCTCCCGGCAATGCATTATAAATTAGTCTACTTTTAGTCTACTGTATCAACTTTCACTTTTTACATCTGAACAAATCAGTAATAACATTCATTTCAGATATCAGTGGGTTATTCATCCGCATGCATCCCTTAATTTACATTTTTAGTATGATCCAAAATCGATTAGCGTATATAAAAGCAAGTTAAAAATAATGAAACAAAAATGAAAATGGTCTAAAGGAATTAGACGAAGATAAACAGACCCCTGCCCCCCTCCCTTCTATCTCCCACTGGCTGAAATTATGTTAATGGTTTCAACAAACACAATCACTGACACACTCTGTCACTTCTGGAAATATGAGTCTCCAATTTATCAAATATAAATGATTGTGGTTGTTTTTCTAGTCCTAGGACACAAAGCACTTCCGCACTTCCTGATGAAATGACTGCATTACATTGCAGTATGGATTACACTGGTCAACACAATTTTTCTTGCATGGGGTTTTTCAACGGATTCTAGCTAACTTTTGGGTGCTGAATCCAAATCTGGCATTAGTTTTTGTCTATCACATCAGGTTTTTGAACTATGAAAAATCATTATTTTTGAGAAAACAGCAATTTTACACTCGAAGTTAAAAAAACACTGTTGCATTAGAAGATCGATAGATGCAAAAATGATTACAATGAATAAATAAACACTCAGCCTAGCATGAAATTACTTAGGAAATGAATAGGGGTCATTTTTATCCCCACCAAGATTGCCAGACTAGATGGTCAACTTTTATAAAATCCCGAATAAAGAGCATACAGATAGCACAAAAACTTGATGTGATAGAGCAAGTCTGAGCTCAGATTTGGATTCAGCAGCCCACAATTAGCCAAAAACAGTTTCCAAAGTCCATGCAAGAAAAAAAAACAATATTTTTGTAGACCAGTGTTATTAGTGGCCGTTCTCAAGACATTATGCTGCCACTGAGGTATACAGTATACAACACACAGGAACTGGAGCAACCAGAGGAAGTTCATGCAAGCACGGGGATAATTTGCAAAGTCCAAAGAGAGCGTCTCCCACGTCTTTCCCATGTCTTTTTTTTTGGGGGGGGGGGGATTTTCCTCCCTTTTTCTCCCCAACTGTATCTGGCCAATTTGCTGCGCCACCCCCTCTGCCGATGTGGGGAGGGCTGCAGACTTTCCATCTGCAGACACAGCCAATTGTGTCTGTAGAGATGCCCAACCAAGCCGGAGGTAACATGGGGATTCGATCCGGCGATCTCTGTGTTGGTAGGCAATGGAATAGACTGCTACGCTACCCAGACACCTGTCTCCCATGTCATTATATTGGGCAGTGTATGTGGAAGAGCTTCTGCGTCCAACATCTTGTTCTTGGATTTGCTATATCTGGGCCTGTTCATCCTATTTATTGGCACATACCTGTGGAGGGAGGAAGTCAGGTTGAAGCCATTATTTCAATTTGTCATTTCATGTTTCAATTTGCCTCTCGCACCACTCTCTTTCATCTGGTTTTTAACTCCTATGGGCCATTTCTCCCTCCCTCTGCTCTCCAAGCTCTTCCCCCATACCGATGACTCGTAGCCTCATAGTTAGAAGCCGCTTTGTAAGCTCGTCATCTTTTCTAACCAGACCTCTACGGGAGTCCATTCTTCCCACAAATCATTGTAAGAAAATGCATGCCATGTTTTTTTTTCTGCTGACCTGAGGGATTCAACAAAAGAAAAACCCAGTTTGAAGTCTCTTATTTTAAGAGAATTTATCTATTTTCCTATCAGTTTCTGGGACATGGATTTGATTTTGGGGGGGGGGGGGCATGAGCACAATTCTCCAAAGAACACAGAACAAAAAAGAGAGTGAAAAGTACATCTGAGAGAGAAAGGTTTAAGAATTTATCCTAGAAACTGCCATTATGACACTCAGAAAAGGAAATGGCACCCCTCTGGTGGGTACATTGTTAATTCTGCTGACTAAATAGTTGGCTGATAACATTTCAGAATTGCCTTGTGTAAAGTCTACTCTCTTTTGTTTGATCTAGGGGTGAACGCCGAGCACATCTGCCCTCTCCGGTCATTTCAGAATACAGAGTAGGATTTTGTGAGTCAGCAGGGGGGATACAGGTAACTCTTTAGTGGCCGCTGAAAAGGCAGACGGAAAGAGCAGCAGGCCTCATTTTCTCTGACCAGGCAGCAACAGCATGAAAGTGAGTGATGACTTTAAGTAGTATATTTGATGCCATCTGTGCTGCACTGCTGAGGCTGGCGCAGAGATGTGCTCAGAGGCAGCTGCCTGGACTATCAATGAGAAGCTAGCTGGGCTCCCTCACTCAAGATTCATGGCCTGCAAACAAGAGTTAAAGTGTGCTGGGAGGGATGAGGAGGACCCATGCAGGGAAAACAGTTATTTTCTGTTCACTGCCATGCAATCTGGAAACGTGCTAAAAAACTGTCTCCCTGTATTGTTATTCCTTTGTATGGACTAAAAGTGTTCTCCTGAGATCATTGTTTGATTTTATGCACCGGTCTATCATTTCCAACTGTGGCATTTTGAATGTACTCTCTGTGAATTAGTTAGCCATCGAGGTAAAAAAGATTTCAGTGGCAATTTATCATCAATATTAAATCAGTTTCCTAAACTTTACCACCATGCATAAACAAGTCAACAATTTTCATTTCTCTTTCATTCTCTTAACTTTCAAGATAAATAAAAATCCAGGGCACCTTCTCATTATTTCATCCTTTATTGCTGCACGGACAGTTTGGGTAAACTGCCCTTCCCTACCGATCAATTGTGATAAATATGACAAACATAACACAGGTAAAGTAAATGATGAATATAATCAACCTGCACCTGATTAATCTCTAAAAATCCCAATAATTAATGAATATCACCAAAAAAAAAAAAAAGAAAAAGAAAAGAAAAGCCCAAGACTTTTTGATAATGGCTTTTGTTTTATATTTACCATTTGATGGTAAATATCAATGATGGTATATATAAATGGTAAATATAAATATAACAGATGGTACATTATGTATATACATCTGTTCGTCTTGGGAGAGAGATCCCTCCTCTGTTGCTCCCCCTGAGGTTTCTTCCTATTTTTTCTCCCTGCTCAAGGATTTTTTAGGGAGTTGTTCCTTATCTGATGCGAGGGTCTAAGGACAGGATGTTGTGTTGCTGTAAAGCCCCTTGAGGCAAATTTGTAATTTGTGATATTGGGCTACACAAATAAAATTGACTTGACAATATATAATGGTATATATAATAAATGGTATATCTACTTCTACTACTTTTGGCTGCTCCCGTTAGGGGTCGCCACAGTGGATCATCCATTTCCATTTCTTCCTGTTCTCTGCGTCTTCCTCTGTCACACCAGCCACCTGCATGTCTTCCCTCACCACTTCCATAAACCTCCTCTTTGGCCTTCCTCTTTTCCTCTTCCCTGGCAGCATCAGGCCATCAAAGTACTCCTTCTACTTTCTCAGCACACTCTCCTCGCTTGTCAGCACATTTCCATCTCTATCCTTGATCACCCTAATTTGCTGCACATCCTTCTCATCTCGGTCCCAAGTCCTTTTCTCCTTCCTTAGTGTCTAACCTCTCATACAACTCACTGTACGCTTTTACCTTTGCCTTTGCCACCTCTCTCTTCACTTTACGCTGCATCTCCTTGCACTCCTGTCTACTTTCTTCATCTCTCTGACTATCCCACTTCTTCTTTGCCAACCTCTTCCTCTGTAATTTGCTGTACTTCCTCATTCCACCACCAAGTCTCCTTGTCTTCCTTCATCTGTCCTGATGACACATCAAGTACCTTCCAGCTGTCTCCCTCACTATTTCTGCAGTGCTTGCCCAGCCATGCCAAAACCCAGCCACTGAGGATGCACAAGCCAGTGCGCATTCTTATTGCCGGTCCCAAGCCCGGATAAATGGGGAGGGTTGTGTCAGGAAGGGCATCTGGTGTAAAATCCTTGCCAAACCAAATATGCGGATCATAAATATAATAAATGGTATATATTGATGGTATATATAAATATAATAAATGTTCTTACCATGCTTACATCACAAGCTAAGTACTGCATATAATACACAACTATCTGATAAATATAGGATCATCTCCAGCATTTACATATGCAGTGAATTAATTAAATGTGTTCAACTGTGAATTATTAGTAGAGGTAGTTGCTGGCTAAGAGTGATTTAGAATATAAAGTCTGAACACATTCAAAATCCTAATGTTTTGACTGAAAGAGGAATGAGCCTGACCTTCAGAAAGATGGAACAGGCATAATTGGTGAAGCAGCTAGGTGTGGAATATTTCTTTCTGCTCACAGGCGTAATGAGTCAGCACCGAGCTCCAATGCAAGATGGTCAAAGCAGGCCCTGGCCTGCCCATCACAATCAGATATAACATAACATCATGTCAGTAGCCAATGAAAGAAGTGAAAGCACGCAGCTTTAAAATGAGCAGCAACAGCGATGCCTAAATGAAATGTTTACTAGAAGACCGCCGCGCTATAGAAGAGCAGCCATAATGACAAGGCCAAGATAGTGATAGACTAGCTTTCTTATCAAAATCTGGTGTCAGAGCACCATAGCAGATGACAACATAATCGGTGACAATGCACCTCAACACACGTGAAAACATTATCAGTACAGTACATCCATGGACAACATCATTCATTTCTGTACATAGGCCCTATATGCACAAAACACAAGTGTGTAGGTTGATTACTAGTCAAATAAATAATAGGCACACTCTCTGGACTTTTCGCTGTGCGAAGTCTTGACACTTCGCCAGCTAGCTAACTCCTCAGTGTGGATTTTGCTATGCTATAATACGCATGTCTATAATTACACGCAGGCAGACTTTGCACAATTCTGAACATACCGTATACCGTAGACTCAGGGCTCGAGCCGAGATCTTTGACATGATAGTGGCGAACTAAAGAGGGGTCTGTGCATGCAAGCCCTAAATTGTTGCGGGCCCCAATGCAGCTGCACTGCCTGCATATATGGTAGTTTTGTCTCTGAGCCTGCTCTTTAATGCAAACATACACGTACACATATGCACACGCACGCCTCTCTCTCTCTCTCTCTCTCTCGCTCTCTCTCACACATACACACACACACACACACAATCAGAAATTCACAGACATACCTAGAATTTATTATCCCTAAGGCTAAAAAGTTGATATTTCCTAATGGGCACAAGACCCGCTGGCCATAAGTGTCTCGGAGAGCAAATGGTAGTTAGTCTGTGACCTTTCAGTGAGGCAATGTTTCCACCCTCTGTGATGTGCAGTGGTGATAGACACAGTGAGCTCTGCTCATGTCAATATTTTACTAATGCATTTTAATGACTTCCATTACCCTTAGCTCCACTGATTCAGTGAAACCAGGTTTTCTGACAGCCTGCTGTACACATATGTAGACACACATTTGTGCATATACGTAATACGTAGACACCAACACACATTAAAACACTAACTCAAATGCACACATGCACACACATACATGTATGCACACATTCCACACTGACATACATACACACACACATTTCACAGTAATGTATGGTGTCATCTCCAATGCCTCATGCTACAATTCCTATTGGGCGGTTCAATGATAAATTGCGGGTCTGCGGGTGAAAATCATTATGGTCCACAGCCTGTCACTTGCTAAACTGTAAAATGACTACTTAAGTAAATGCCCAGCCACACTGGACTATTAAACATGACACTCTGACACTCATTCACAGACTCACCCTCTTTCTCTTCCACAGACTGCTGTTTCCTTTCTATTTTATCACCATAGTCACATAGTTCTACCCTTCATTTCAATCTTTCTAGCTGTCTGTCCATTATAGGCAAGGCATTTCTCTCCCATCTACCTGGACAGACAGCGTGTGGAGCTTTGGGAAACAGATCTGATGGAGCTACTGCCAAACGCCATATTGGTGTTGTCTCCAGATTGATGCTTGAACGTCTGCACGCTGCACAAGTGTGTGCAATGCATTGAAATTGATGCGCACAGAGGTGTTTGCCTACATGTTACTTGCACATAACATTTGCATGTGCCCTACAGGGCAGGTGTCTCCTTTTACAAATCCAAATCATCAAAGTCATATGGAAACAGAAAACAATGGAAATAAACAAAAGAACAAAATAAAGTGGGAAAAGCCTCAGTATGTATGCACTTTTTATTTTGTATTCTCCACCAGGTGGTATAGCCTGAGAGGGGATATTGTGTGTGTGTGTGTGTGTGTGTGTGTGTATGTGTATGTGTGCGTTTGTGCTGCTGTTTTGGGTTTACATAGTCAAACAACCACATATCCTTCCCTACTTAACCAGTCAGTACTGCATGACGAGTAGGTCGGCATACTGGGTCAATGCACTGTTGAGATTTTGGAGGTGTGTATGTCTGCATTTATGTGAGCCTTTGTGAACCACCGTTATCAAGGAATAGGCCAGATTGATTTTTATAGCTGTTGTCATAGTTTAGGTCAGATTGTTATTTATTGACGTTTCAGGTCAGTTTACTAATTATATTTATTGTTGCTGAATAGATAAAATCCATATTCATTATGTTGTTATCATATGGGCCAGTTTGCTATTTATATCCACTGTTTTAAATAGATCAGATTGTACTTATAAACTTTTGAGATTGGTTTTCTGATGTATTGTCATGTTTTTATTTTGTCTTGATTGTTCTTTGTCTGCCTGTTCAATAGTTTTCTTATGTATTGTTATGTTTTTACTTCTGTATTAATTGTTGTTTGTTTGCCTGCCCAGGGACTGCAGATGCAAATTAGCTGCCGGCTAACTCTGGTGCAATTGTAAAATAGTGCGTTGTCCCTGTCCAATAAATAATAAACTAAACTAAACTCTTTCTGTGTGTCACCATGCAGCTACATTTATGTGTACCTGTGTAGAAGCATGACCCTGCCTTTAGTTGTATGAAAACCCTTCTTACAACTGACAGGTGAAACCCTCCAGGGAGGAGCCATTGCATGGTCCCACCATGCAATGGTGGGACCATAGGAGACTAAAGAATTGGACATGTTACAGTGGGATAAAAAAACCAAAACAAAAAAAAACAAAACAAAACATCAGCCCACATGCAGGTGGGCTGAAAATCATTTAAACTTCTTTAACAAGGGCCTAAATATTCCTTTTAATACATCTGGTTCAACGGTCTTTAGGCCCCTCCCTACAGTTTGGGAACCACTGACACAAGCGGCTTCCTTCAATGTCAGCCTTCAAACACTCCCTAATATTTTAATTTTTTTCCTGAACAATTTTAAGACCATTGCCTGCTTCACGTCATTTCACCCTCCTGTTCTCTGGTGAACATCCTTAATGTTCACTCCTGAGATTATGCCTGCCATCAAGATAAGCTTGCATCAAGTTGTAGCAAGCATTTCAAAGCATCTGTGATAATTATGACAGCTGACATTTGCGATAGTGATGGCAGGCAGCTTTAAGACAGAAGTTCTTTGCAGTTACACTTTGAGATTATTTCATCTTCGACAGAAGTGGAGCATTGACGTTGAGCTATATGGGCACTGGTACATTTTGGCTGCAGGCCAGAGCTCCTCTCCTACCTCCATCATATTATTCTCTGTCAATTCATTTGTAATGCATGCTGTGGAAGTGGGTTATGGTTCAGAAGCCCACTACAAATGGAAAGCATAGGAGTGGTGAATTTTACAGTTGGTAGCCGCAGCTGCACACAGTCAAGCCATCAACAGTTAACCTATTTACAATGTTACAATTTCATTTAGTAGATGCTTTTATCCAAAGCATCGTACATCTGAGAGTTAACATAACACAAGCAAGGATCTAGTCTGGGGACAACAATGCAAGTAAATGCCAAAGAACTAGGTTGAAGTCCGATAGGACATAGGCATCAACAGGCAGTGCACAAAGACAATGCATAGGGTGCATAAAAGCGATTTTTTTTCTTTTTTGTATTTTTATTAATACCATCAGGTGTGGAGGTGTTCGTGAAAGAGCTGGGTCTTTAACTTCTTGTTAAAGATAAGGAGAGACTCAGTGGATCGAATGGAGTTTGGTAACTCATTCCACCACCAGGGAACTACAGAAGAGAAGAGTCTGGCTACTGACTTAGGGCCTCATTGTGGCAGAAGTGCCAGGCACCTTTCATTGGCAGAGTGTAGTGAGCAGGACTGAATGTAGACCTGAATGAGGGAGTTCAGGCAGGCGGGAGCCGTTTTGTTGCTGTTTTGTAAGCAAGCATCAAGGTTTTGAATTTGATGCAGGCAGCTACTGGGAGCCAGTGGAGGGATATGAACAGCGGAATGACATGTGGTGTTTTGGGTTGGTTGAAGACCAGACGCACTGCTGCGTTCTGGATCATTTGCAGAGGTCTGAAAGTGCATGCAGGGAGACCTGCCAGTAAGGAGTTGCAGTAGTCAATGCATGATATTACAAGAGCCTGTACCAGGAGTTGTGCTGTATGCTCAGACAGATAGGGTCTAATTTTCCTGACGTTTTACAGGACAAATTGGCACGACCGAGCAATCGAGGCCACATGAAACTTAAATGTTAGTTGGTCATCATTCATGACATCCAGGTTTCAGGCAGACTTTGTGGGCATGAGTTGGGTTGATTCAAGCTGGATATTGATCTACTGTTGTAAGGATGGACTGGCTGGGATGACAAGGAGCTGAGTCTTAGATAGGTTAAGCTGAAGGTGGCATTCTTTCATCCATGCAGAAATATCAGCAAGGCATGAAGATATCGGTGCCGAGACTGTGAGGTCATCTGGCGGGAATGATAGTAAGAGCTGGGTATTGCCAGCATAGCAGTGGTATGAGAAACCATGGGAGAAGATGATTGCACTAAGTGAAGTGGTGTATACTGAGAAGAGAAGCGGACCAAGCACTGACCCTTGAGGCAACCCTGTGGATAAGCTGTGCAGTTTAGACACTTCTCCCCTCCAAGATACTCTAAAAGATCTCCCTGAGAGGTAGGACATGAACTAACAGAGGGCAGATACTGAGATACCAAGCTCAGTGAGTGTGGAGAGGAGGATTTGGTTGCTAACCGTGTCAAAGACAGCTGACAGATCTAGCAGCAATAAAGCTGAGGACTGACCAGCAGCTCTAGCTAAACACAGTGATTCCATTACCGACAGGAGTGCAGTCTCAGTAGTGACCCTGCTTAAAGCCAGACTGATTTGGATCGTACATTGTTCTCAGAAAGGAATTCAGAGACTTGGTTAAAGACCGTGCGATCAAGTATTTTTGATAGAAAGGGTAGGAGTGAAATCGGTCTGTAGTGTTCAACCTGGGCTGTTACCCCCCCCTTTTTCTCCCACAACTGACCTTTTGCAAAGTACCGCCCCAGAATGGTGCTTGTCCAATCCTATCTTAGAAATGGTTTCTATGTGAGGGAGGTCCGTCAAGCTTTCAGACAGACAGCAAAATGCTGAAACGGTGTGCCTATGGGATCTGCAAATCAGACACTAGATATCTGAAAAGTTTGGAGGGGTTGTAATTTTCTTTCCCTTCTCGAAACCCAGAACGCAAGAAGCGCAATGTCGGCAGTGGATTTCACAGTATAGCAGACCCCATGGCCAGCTTAATCCACCCAAAATCAACAAAAATACCTGTCTGCTCTAAGCTAAGCTTGCTACGAGCTATTATTGATAGTTAATATAGCTAACGTATTATTACTGTTACTTTTACCCACACAATGATTATTACCATTATCAACATATCAACATATTACTGACTAACAAAATAACATTATTAATGTACCTGATGAATGTAACCAGCTTAGTCTGTGTCCAGAGATACCTAATTTAATGATAGCTAGCCCACTAACATAACTTTGTTATGCTAGTCACAGGTTAGCCAGGTTCCACCTTTCATTTCAGAGCATAAAGACCCGCGGGGAGGGTCAGCTGGGATGGTCTCTGGCCAGTCTGACCTCCTCATATCCAGCCTATTTTAAACATTTCTCCCCCTCTGTGAGCTCCAGGTGGGGACCGGCTGTTTGGAAAAGTCATCTCACCCGCGGAGGCATCTCATTTGCCTTATTTTGTTGAAAATACCGGTTCTGGTCCGAAGGTAAAAAAAAATCATGGGGCGGTTCCCCCGGCCCCGGGGCATGTCTCTGGCCGCCCTATGACCCCCAGGAGCCCAAAAAGAACCCCCGAAAAGGCCGGATAAAAGAACGCCATGGGGAACCTTGGCCAAAATCAACACTATAATATGGTGATGTTGACAATGGATTATTAAAAATATACCAAGAATAGCTGAAATATTTAACTTACTCTACAGTGCAAGAGCACAAATGGTCCACAATGTGCTTCAGAATTAGTTGATGGGGTTTCTCATTCTTTGATTGCGACTGGTAAGCTTTACCCTCAATTACAGTTGCACCGGGCAGCCCGGAGTCCACGCAAGTCAGTTTTACTTTTAATATTCTGAATGTATCCCTCCCGCATACTCTAATCCCTTTTGCCTTTCACGGGATGATATAAAGGATGAATTACTCCAAAATACATCACTTATTTTTTCTGGGAATGCACTGATTTCTTCCTTCATGTTTTGGGGTTTTCTGGCGACTTCTTGGACGGTTCTGAAAAGCTTGATGGCCATAGAAACAGTAACTAAGGGGGGCGGGACTTTGCGAAAGGTCAATTGTACCTGGCCAATCACCCCGCTCTCCAAGCCGTGCCGGTTGCTGCTCCACCCCCCTCTGCCGATCCAGGGAGGGCTGCAGACTACCACATGCCTCCTGATATACGTGGAGTCACCAGCTGCCTCTTTTCACCTGATAGTGACGAGTTTCGTCAGGGGGATGTAACGCGTGGGAGGATCACGCTATTCCCCCTAGTCACCCTCCCCCCCAAACAGGTACCCCAACCGACCGGAGGAGGCGCTAGTGCAGTGACCAGGACACATACCCACATCCAGCTTCCCACCTGCAGACACGGCCAATTGTGTCTGTAGGGACACCCAACCAAGCCGGAGGTAACACGGAGATTCGAACAGGTGATCCCCATGTTGGTAGGCAATGGAATAGACCACTATACCACCCGGACTCCCCTTACCTGGGCCAGGTTGAGTGTAGGTTTTTTGAGCAGCAGGGTGACCCAAGCTTCTTTAAATGCAGTGGGGAACACACTCGTAAGTGAAGAGGTGATGATGTGTATGACTGTGGGGTTAAGTGCAGGTGAAATGGTCTGTAGGAGGTTGGATGGTATCGGGTCCAGCGGACAGGCAGTAGGACGAGAGTCCAGCAGAAGTTTGAAGACTTCCTCCTTGGTCAGGGGGAAGAATGAGGTGAGTGAGGCACTGTTAACTGGCAGCGGAAGACAGAGTTGGTCAGGCTCAGAGAACTGGTTACTGACGGCAGAAACCTTATCAGTAAAGTATGAGGTGAACATGTCTGGAGTGAGCAGAGTGGAAGTCAGAGGAGGAGGCGGATTGAGGAGTGAGTTAAAAGCAAAAAAACATTTTTCGAGCATCAGTGGTGCCACAGTTGTTGTTCTGATAGTAAGTGGTCTTAGCTGTTTTTATGTTGGAGGAGAATGATGCTAGGAGACACTGACAGTCACTGAGGTCAGTGGACTCTGGCTTTACACCCTTTTGTCTCTGCTCTCTGATGACCTCAGTGAGCCATGGACTGGGGGGGGGGGGATTACGAGCAGGTTTGGATGCTAGAGGGCAGAGGTTGTTAAGAGGGAAGGCTAGTGAGGAACAGAGTGTGTCTGTAGCCTCGTTGACAGGGAGTGAAGAGAATTCATTATGAAGAGGCATGGAAGCCAAAACCTCATTGGAAAGCTGGGTCAGTGTAAGCAACTGGATGTTTTGGCGGAAGGAGACCATTTGTGGAGGAACGTAAGGATGTTCCAGTAAGGAGGCTGTGAATTGAATATAGAAGTGGTCTGACAGATGTAGGGGGGTGACAGTCAGATTTGCTGTGGAGCAGTTCTGAGTCAAAATCAGATCAAGAATATTGCCCGCTTTGTGTGTGGGAGGGGTGGGGACCTGTTTGAGGTCATAAGAGGACAGAAGAGACAGGAAGTCAGTCACTTGGGTTTTTTTTTCAGTATGGATATTCATGTCTCCCATGACAATCAGTGGTGTGTCATTGTCAGGAATGGCTGAGAGCAACATGTTTAGTTTGACTACAAAATTCCCCAGTTGACACCCTGGTGGGCGGTATATGACAACCACAAATGGATTAATAGCAGCAATAACCATGATTGTTTGGTATTCAAAGGAGGAGTTATTGCTTAATGGAGAAAGCTTAGTGAATTTCGAATCTTTGGAAATGAGGATACCCGTAATGCCTCCATGCCCAACAGAATGGGCTGCGGGTGAGGAAGCAGAGTCAACAGAGAGTGCAGCCGGCGTTGTAGTGTTTTCTGGACATATCCAGGTTTCGGTCAGGGCTAGTACCTGAATGTCTGACAGATTAGTAAGTGCTTGGATACATTGGTTTATTTACAGCCGATTGGCAATTCCATAAGCCAAAAGTAAAGGAAGAGTAAGAAGAGGAGGCTTTCCTAAGTGAATAGAGGTTCTCAGGGCTGCATTGTCTGCGACAAATGCAATTTTTTCGATAACCTTGAATTACAGGGATGTTTTTGTAGCACATGGTGGGTGAGGCAGGCAACGAGAGAAAATAGAAGAAAAGGGAATTACCAGTCAGTGTCCTTTGCTTGGTGGACTCGCACAGGTAGACTGGCCGGTCTTTACCCAATGCTGACACACAAGGGCTGGTGCTACAGCGCAGCTGTGTTTAAATACCAGGAAGTACCACAACTGAACCCGCCGCCATCTGATTTTCACAACACAGGAAGCAATAGAGGGCGCGACCTGCATCAGCTGTCCCACCTTTTGAAGCTCAGAGAGTGAAACTAGCAAGTGCTCAGCCCAACAAAGCCTGATAATGGCCTCAATCCGAATTAAAACTCAAACAAGTTTCAAATCACTTACCAACCGACTGCAATCTCCTATGCTCAAGATCAGAGCTTGTTCTGTGTCTGCTAGCGGGGAAACTGGGGTGAGAGCTTTGACCAAGATACAAACAGGCACAGAGGCCCAACAGAGCACCGAGAAGAACTTGTGTTGAATGAAAGCTTTCTGTCTAGTGGTCTTTTTTGGTGCTTTTAATAAACCACCACTGTGCCAGCATTCAAAAAAGACATTCTCAGATTATCTGTTCACCCACAGTCAATAAACCTTACCACATGCATTTCACCCAAATCAAGGTTGTGTAAAAGGTGGAAGTAACAATAATTAACAGTAAAGGCGGATACAATGAAAAGGTTAATGAAGTGAAAGCAAGAGTGCTTAAAATCGAGTGATGCACTAAGGTTCATGGTTGAAACCACAAGGTTGCTGCCTCCGACGTCACAGGGAGCATGACTGACAATGCTCCTCAGTCAGGAGCCAGAAAAGTGATGCGTCCCCCCCACTACAACTAGGGACTCTAACTGATGGTGGGGGTGCCTGTACAGATGCAGGTGGATCTGGTGCAAATGCCATGGGCCTCTGCACATGGTACATTTCCCCAGGGAAACCTGCAATTAGTAGGTGAAAAGAAGTGGTCAGACGGCTCCATATGATTTGGGGGACACACATGTAAGTCCACACTCTCCCAAGCCATGCTAGGGGTTGTGCAATGAAAGGGCCTTAGGGATTGGACATGCCAAATTGGAAGGAAAAGGAGAGAAAAACAATCTGGGGATAAATTGTTAAGTGAAATCCAAATATGATGTAACTTTTTAAATGTTCATATTTTGATCCCTCCTACTTTCAATTCACAAACCTTTTCACCTTGTATGCCTTTATTAATTACATACTGTTACTGCCACCCTTGGCATGGGCTCTTATCTGGTTTCCCACATCAAAACAAATACCAAACATTACAAAGTAAGAACATGGCCGCATTGCAAAAAAAGAAAAAGAAATTCATACTTTAGTTTTGTAACATTGTCTTCTTATTACTGTCATGTTTTTGAATGCAATTACTAGATGGTTTACCGTTTGATTCGCTTAGTAACCACTTGGAAGAACTGAATAATGTGTTGCTCCATAAAATCCTGTCAGGAAGAAGGTGAATGAATGGTTAAACCATTCAATAGGCACTGACTCCTGAGCTCAATTAAAGCCTCCCTTTTACTTCCAAGGCCTTGTAAGCTTAATTAATTTGCTACAGAATTATAGGAAAGCATGGGGGAGTTTTCATTTACTTTGATCCTCTTGGATAGAATATGTTTACTCTAACAAAGCTATTAGTGAAGGTTCACCCTGGAAGTATAGCTAACAGTACCTCTCGCCCATCTCATTTGTCAGCTATTCCACTGAGGGACCTGTTGTTGAATTATTCTTACCTGGGCCTGCTTGTCAAACGTCTGTTTTCTCTCCAGCTGCCATGGTGACATACATCTTACTCAGCCTATTTTCCCTCCCCATCATTAGTGTCAAGGTCTCAAGGTGGCTTTCTAATCTCTCCCCAAGGCCCCAAGGAGAGCAAAAGAGAGAGAGAGAGAGAGAGCGAGAGAGAGAGAGAGAGAGAGAGAGAGAGAGAGAGAGAGAGAGAGAGAGAGAGAGAGGATGAGAAAGTTGAACATGAAATGCCGTGCTGTACAACTTGCTCTCTTGTTTTGAACTCTCGTATGGGGACGTCTGTGGTGAGAGTGCCAGTCCTCTACTACTGAAACAAATTACACAGACTGGAGAGAAGTGGTCAGTCAAATTATGTATCATCATTACTTCTTGACATGAAACATTCTTCTATGGGCTTTGATATGGTCATGTTTTTTTCTCTATATCATGAACTATCACTGCTGTTAAATGTTACTCCTACCAGTGATTGTTAGTAGTGGTACGAAGTCAAACGTCACAACTATCATGATCTTAATGATCTGATGTGGGCTGAGGAAAAGAGACTGTAAGCTTGAAGAAGACACATTTTGCAATAATATTTCAGTTTTGCATAGCAATTCTACAATTAATTAAGTTTCCTATATTAATCCCCTTGGGAAAATTCAGTTACTGCAAACTAACCCATCCTAGCTGTGATCTGTGTAGCTAGGAGCAGCGGGCTGCCGCCTTCATGCTGCTTCCGGGGACCAACCCCAGTTCTTTTCCCATTGCCTTGGTCAGGGGCACAGACAGGAGTATAAACCCTAACATACGTGTTTCTTTTGATGGTGGGGGAAACCGAAGCACCTGGAGAAAACTCACGGCAAACACATATGTAAACTCTGTACAGAGGATGATCTGGGATGACCCCCAAGGTTGGACAACCCTGGGGTTTTCACCCAGGACCTTCTTGCTGTGAGGCGACAGCACTAACCACTGGGCCACGTGCCACCCAAATGCTCAACCCCCCTGACATGGTCACAGTCATATCCTATCCACACTGTGATGATAGCCAATTCAACTACTTCAACATCAGGCACAATATCTGCACCAGTGGCCTCACTTATCGGTACTATGTTCTAAGCTTATTACTTCTGACCATTTTGCAGAATAGCTGGAGAAATTTCCCGAGGCATCACTTATGAAGAATGGAATGACAAGCATCTACGCTGTGACCTTCCAGCGCCAACAAGGTAATACACCAGAGCATATTGATTGAAGGAGTTGGATATTCTACATTACCAATGCCTGAAACACTGCAGATCGCCATTTCCTATGAGAATCTGCATACTCCCGGTAAAGCGTTATTAAAGGGGGTGATTTATCTAATCCAGCAAGTAGAGCGATGATGTGTGACCCTGTGGCGGAGAACAGAGAGAGGATAAAAACTCTCGGGTGCCAATGAGATGGTCCCTGTCACATCTCGCTCCTCAACACAATTTAAGACCATGTCGCCGTGACATGCTGTCCTTCAAACTCACCACTGTTCCCCCTATTTCTCTTATTCATTTCTCCATTTCCCTATTCCTCTGTCACTGTGGTGAGATACATGTATAGAGGTCCATGAAATTAATCGCTGCGACACTTTCTCCTCGCTACGGGTGAAAAAGTTGGCCGACATAAAAGGAAACTTTTAAACACCCCTCGAATCCTCACCAGACTTGGCATTTCGAAGGACTTTGTCGACGACATGCATGACAGTTACATGTGCAGACTGTAAGCCAAATAGTCAGGTCAGGGCATCTGCATGTCTTTGTTTTACGTGTGTGTGAGCGCATGCGCGCGTATGTGTGAGGACCGAGGCTGAGTGCATGACAGAGAATGCAGTATCTCTGTGTATAAATAATACAGCCCAGGGAGATTTTCATTTTCTCCCTGATTGACTCTGAATTGGAAAAGCATCCTCTGGATGCTGATGACTTGAAATACAGCAAATTACGTCAAGAGTGAAAAACAGCATGCACAGATAAAAGATACGAGAGAGATAAAGAGATAGATCGAATTAGAAAAAAAAAAGAAACTTGTCGCAAAGAATTCAAGAAAGCCAAAAGCGATAAACCAGAAAGGAGAAAAAAGGTGGAAACCAAATGGCTTAGACTAGAAAGGCTAATATGCGACTGATGTCTTCACAACAGTATCTTGCCCAAAAGCCTTCCTGCTTATTGGCATCCACCACTAAACCTATAGTGATCAGCTCAAAGCCCCAAATCAATAGGTGACCTATCAGATGGCCTACAGCAACAGTTAATCCTCCTCTAAGGCAGCCATGTTTTTTTTTGCCAACCATCGGATTCTTTGAATAAAAAGCAGAAACACTCTGACATAATTGGTACTGATACTGGTACTCTCTTTGTCCCTCATCAAAAAGCTGTGAAAGTTGTGGAGGTCCCTGAGATGATGCATAACCATAGGCCGCGTTTCGAATGGGTAGGGCCAAGAATGACGTGACGTAACCCCCCCCCCCCAAGCCACATTCGTAACGCATAACTGTATTTATTATTGCCGTTTTTATTTGTCCTGATTACAGCCTACACTTGAGTCACAATCAAATAGTATAATTAGTATGATTAGAAAGCATAAATCATTTGACACGTCAAGTCCAGTTGCATAGGATTAAAAAATGTCAACGCTCACCACCCCGTCTTAAACGTTCCCAGAGAAGTTCCTCCGTCTCTCGTTGTGCTGGATGACGTCACTGGCAATGGCGAGACCATCCACATTGGCCGAAGCATCCCTGTGTGTGTGGCTGCACATCAAGTCATTGAGTCTCCTTTGAGTCATTGTTGACTTTAGATAAGTCTTCATACGACGAAGGGTTGAGAAAGACTTCGGCGCTGGCAGTTGACACGGGAATTGTATATAACAATTTCAACAGCCTGTGTACATCTGGTAGTAGGCTCAACGTTTGAGGGTAGCGGCAGCAGAGGGGCTAGTTGGAGCAGCGACAGTTAGACATTCTACTTCTGGTTCCTCAGAGGGCTCATTGTGGGCTGGAGTGACGGTGGTTGTATCAGCTACCTTGGTTAACTTTGACCCGAAGAAATCAGTTATTTTTCGACGCTTCATCATTCATTTTAACGTTACTATTGCTTGAAGTTTAGCGAACACACTAGCAGTTAGTCAACTTACATACAGCGCTGGTATTTTGTTCTGTGAAATTCACGTCCGCGTGACGCTAAGCTCACGTGACACAAATAACCAATCAATCATCAGGAAACAGAGTTTGTTGCTTGTGATAGGCTACGTACTGTACGTAGGCTTACAGCTAGTGGAAATTAGCCCCGGGAAGCGCGCAAAAGTGCAATACATTAAGAATGTAACGTATTTGCGATTTGAATTTTTACACATGTTTATGTTTGATGCACGCCAAAGTAGGTATGGCCACGGCCCTACTGGCCATACCGGTTCCGCGGCCTATGGGTGTGACCATTAATTAGAGCTTCAAAGGCCATGTATGCTATTCACAGAGGACTAGGGAATCTTGCAATCACAGTATTGTAAGATGGCAACAGATGTATAACGACCGAAACCAATGACCAGTTTCATATGCAAATATGTGCGTGACTTCAAAGGCCCGGTGTACTATTCACAGAGGATTTGTGAATGGCGGCACGGTGGTGCAATCGTTAGCGCGGTCGCCTCACAGCAAGAAGGTCCTGGGTTCGAGCCCCGGGCTAGTCTAACCTTGGTGGGTCATCCCGGGTCGTTCTCTGTGTGGAGTTTACATGTTCTCCCCATGTCTCCATGGGTTTCCTCCGGGGGCTCTGGTTTCCTCCCACAGTCCAAAGACATGTAAGTCAGGTGAATTGGCCGTACTAAATTGTCCTTAAGAATGAGTGTGTGTGTGTATCAGCCCTGTGATGGCCTGGCGGCCTGTCCAGGGTGTCTCCCTGCCTGCCGCCCAATGACTGCTGGAATAGGCTCCAGCATCCTCACGACCCTGAGAGCAGGATAAGCTGTTAAGACAATGGATGGATTTGGGAATGTTTGCAGTCACATCATTGTAAGACGGCAACAGATGTACTCTTAGCCCCCCCCCCCAGTTCAGGGGTGGTCTTTTTCTCTTCACATAGATGCTTCTGACTCCCCGTTCAAACCATTGTTCTTCCTGTCAAGGATGTGTACATCTTCATACTTGAAAGAGCGGCCACTGGCTTGTAGATGGGTATAGACTGCGGAGTCGCGGTCTGACGAGTTCGCTCTCTTGTGTTGTGCCATTGCATATGAAACTGGTCGTTGGTTTCGGTTGATATGCAACTGTATTGTTTATTGAGCATGCATCAAGAAACGTCCATATGGACAATTAGGCCTGAGTTGGGGTGATGGGTTCTTATTAATTGACAATGATTTTATATTTACAAACAAATGGTTTACTTCAGTAATGTTATTATTTTAACCCGTGGAGCTGCTGTTCAGCTATTATAAATTCACGCAGTAGTTTATGTCTGCCTGCCATGAAATCCAGTGAAGTCACATTACAAGAACTGTGTGCTCCTGCCATCGCTGGCTCAAAATATGTGCGTTTCGCCTATTAATTCAAACACCTGTCATCCAAATCCACGATGGCAAAATTTGATATGAAACACTCAAAGACAAAGACAAACATAGACCAATAACACGCGTGGCTCTTCCAGTCTGCTGCCTCCCATTGTCGGAACACACTGGGCCATAGCCAAGAGCATGTCAGAGCCTTACAAGATCAACAGGAGCATAGCCCGAAGTCTAGCTAAAGCTTATCCCATTAAATGTGCTTTCAGTGTGGAAGTGCTAACATTTTCAAACTTGCTAATCTTACAGATGCTGCCACAACATAATAAATTACGACTCTGAAATGTTGTCAGCAGCTTCTGTTGCAGAATTATGGCATTACGATGCTGTTAGACACCGCAGTAGTGCTCTCAGGCTATGCATGTGCAAACACAGCTGCATATACACAAAGTGCAACACATTTACATATTAACACATGCAAACACATAGACACACACACATAAATAGTCAAACATTCACATACAAATTCATATATATATAATGCGTTTTTTTTTGGAAACCGTCGATGGTGTTGATGAAAGTGCTCAACAAATGAGGAGTGGATGAATATCCAAAATTCACTGGGTCCATGGTGGTGTCAAAAGTGCTCAACAGGATAAGGAGCAGGAATAGCGTTTTTTTTTGTAAACTCATCAATGGTGTTGACAAAAGTGCTCAACAAATGAGGAGTGGAATATTAAGATAAATGTAGGGAGAGAGAAAAAACTTGCCCACAAGCAGATACACAGAATTAAAAACAGAAAAACATGAACAACAGAAAAACATGAACATAAAAAAAACACACACACATAACCCTCCAAATACACACACACACACACACACACACACACACACACACACACACACACATACACACACACACACAAAACTACATATAATGATGCACACTTTCAACCCATCTTCCTGAATACTGTGTTCCTGTTGGGAGTCTCTCCAAGCATTTCAAACAAACGGGCTTGGTATTTTTCAGAGGAGATGCAGTGCATGCTACTGTTCCACGGATACAAATGTCAGCTGCAGCAAATGGCCCAGTTTCTAATGAATATACAACATCCTTATTCTCAAATCTTGGCAGAATTTTTCAGTCTGGCAGTCTCACTGTTTTTGTTGTGGTAATATATGCACCTCTCCCACTTTCTGGTTGGTAATGATCTTGCACTTTTCAGGGAGATTGGGTTATTAAATGATTAAAGGATGTTCACCAGGGGAGGCACAGTGCCACTATGAGAAGGGGGGAATTTTCAATGGTAAGCACTTTTCAAAAGTCCGTATTGACACTAATGCGCCAGTGTCAGCCTGAGTTCAATTTCTCTTGCCAGCTGTGTGAGTTGTGATGGGGGGAGACGTGAAGTGTTGATGGAGTGAGGAAGAGCGTCAGAGGATGAGCACGGTGGTTTGCAAGGAGGGAAAAGGTTTAGGAGACTATTAATGCATGGCTGTGTGTTAGGATTACCATGTGTTGATCAGAGAATGTCGGCTTTGTTGTTTTGGCCTCTCCTTTGTTTGGAGTTGGAAGAGTATGGAGAGATCACCTTCAGCTTTGTCTCCTTCCTCTCAGTCGTCTGAACACCATACTCTGCCCTGCATTTATATTTAATTTGATCTCTGACATCAAAAATTAGCAATATGACTGTCCATCTCTCTTTCTCTCTCTCTCTCTCTCTCTCTCTCTCTCTCTCTCTCTCTCTCTCTCTCTCTCTCTCTCTCTCTCTCTCTCTCTCTCTCTCTCTCTCTCTCGCACTCTCTCTCTCTATTTATTTCTATTTCTTCCTTTCCCCCTTGCTCCTCCTCCCTGTCTCCGGCACGGCTAGATGGTTTGTTATTCAAGTTAGTTCGATGTAATTTTCTTCCAAGCTGCTGTGAATACAAAATGTGCCACAGTATCTCTGAATACAGACAGGGCAGCCGGGCCAGACGAGTGTATAGGAATGTGGAGTTGACCCTGCCATGCTGTGTCCTCTGCCACCCACTGAGCTGGCATCAGGCTGCTGCTTCCACTGCACTGCCAGCTTTACTGGCATCTGACACCTTCTGGCCACTGGGCTGAATGGTGTGTGTGTATATATGTGTGTGTGTGTGCGCACGCATGTGGAGGTAGAAGCAGGTTGTGACAAAAATAGACAAGGCAGGAAATGCCTCAAATAACTAAAGATAGAATAAAAATAGCCCACCAGCTCTACCAGTCACCTACATAGTATATATAGCAACAATCAATTGAATACAGCAGAAACTCCGCTGCCAGCTGCCCACGCAAGCAGTTTCAGTATATTCAGTCAGATCCCTCATAGATGTGACAATATCCTCCCTCAGAGGAAATCATGGCCAGTGATAATAAATATGAATATATGTATTTAAGTGTGTGTGTGTGTGTGTGTGTGTGTGTGTGTGTGTGTGTGTGTGTGTGTGTGTGTGTGTGTGTGTGTGTGTGTGTGTGTGTGTGCATGTGTGTATGCCAGTCCCTCTGTAATTATGCAAAGCTCTGCATTGAACCAAAACACTCTGGCAACATTCAGGACATTGCTGCCCTCTAAGCACCCATATCCTCCCTCATGGTGAAGACCTAAATGTCACCACTGTGTTCGGAGGAGAGGCATGTCGCCGGATGCACACAAACACACAGTTAGATTCACAAGTTTGTTGTTTTTTTCCCCTGCCATGAATATTCATGTTTTTCTGATCTTCCGGAAATGGGGGTAATTTGTATTCTGCTGTCCCCGAGGCAGTTAACAAACACTGGACTCTTACAAGGCCTTGATTTTTTTTTTCACACCAGAAATTTCTTTTCTGCTTCATTGGACAGACTGTCATCCTTGTTTGCACTCCCTGAAGAAACATTAATCACCTGGCATCTCCCTCTCTCCTTTGGCACTTTCTCAGGACATCATATTATGAATACAAATAAGCTTTACTGATACCAATGTACAAAGTTCTGACAAGGCATCATTTCATAAAACACAAATGTAGTAATGATATTATGTTATGAATGCCAAAACGTTGAGCACATATTACTTGGCTATGATGTCAATTGATTACATCGTAAGAAAAAAAACTGTCTACTTATCTTCTGTATCTTCTTTACAAAGTTTTTATCATATTTCCAAATGTTAGATCATAGCCTTTTTAAAAATAAATTTGACCCCATTTACACCTGGTATAAGCATGTGGTCTGTATTTGAATACAATTTCTTTGGTCTGATGTTTGAATGTTTGAATTAGGAGTGCAGCCAGTCCTTGGGTGACAGGCATTCGCCTCAAGGTCTTTGTCTTAGTCATGGCAGGAGGTACATCTGTTGAACAAGCCTGTTTGAAATAGAATTAAGTTTACTTATTGTAACCCTAGTTTTAGGTTAACAGGCAGAGCCCTCTAAACCTTGTGCCTTGCCGTTGAATCAGGCTCTGATATCTTGGTGAATACGAAGTGAAGTTCAGTGTCTCCTTTTATGATAATAATAATGGGTGATGTACGGTGGCCATTTTGCACCAGAACGCTCACCACACATCAGCTTGAGGTGGAGAGGGAGGAATCATTGAGCCAATTACATGAGGGGATGATTAGGTGGCCAGATGGAGAGAGCCAGGTTGGGAATCTTGCCAGGACACTGGGGAACCCCCTACTCTTTGCAATAAGTGCCATGGGATCTTTAATAACCACATCGAGGCAGGACCTCAGTTTAACGTCCCATCCAAAGGACGTCATCTCCTACAGCACAGTGTTTCCATCACTGCACTGGGGCATTGGGATTTTTGTTGTTTTTAATTAGGACCAGCAACACGGTGGCGCAGTGGTTAGTGTGGTCACCTCACATCAAGAAGGTTCTGGGTTTGAGCCCCAGGGAAGTTCAACCTTGGGAGTCGTCCCAGGTTGTCCTCTGTGTGGAGTTTGCATGTTCTCCCCATGTCTCCATGGGTTTCCTTTGGGTGCTCTAGTTTCCTCCCACAGTCCAAAGACATGTAGGTCAGGTGAATCGGCCATACTAAATTGCCCCTAGGTGTGAATGTGTGTGTGTGTGTGTGTGTGTGTGTGTGTGTGTGTGGGCCCTGTGTAATGGCTTGGCGGCCTGTCCAGGGTGTCTCCCCGCCTGCTGTCCAATGACTGCTGGGATAGGCTCCAGCATCCCCACGACCCTGAGAGCAGGAGAAGTGGTTCGGATAATGGATGGATGGATAATTAGGACCAGAGGGAAGACTGCCCCCTACTGGCCCACCAACACCACTTCCAGTAGCAACTAATTTTCCCGGAAGGTCTTCCATCCAAGTACTAGCCAAGCCCATACCTGCTTGGCTTCCGTCATTTGGCAGAGCCAGGGTACATGTTGGTATGGCTGCAGGACTTAAAAGGTGTCTTGATTGGCTGAGTATGTAACCTATAAGTTTCAGGACACCGAACCAAGTAGATAAGTGGATAAATAATAATAATTAAAAAAAAGACTTTAGAATGCTCCGCCTGTGATCACAGAACTAGGGTTACAATGCGTAACCTTTGTTCTAACATTTTATATTTTATGATGGACAGGAATCAGGCGTATGTGAATTCTTAGGCTAACAAATTACCAAACTGTATATTTACACATCCAAAAGAAATAGAACATCAGCTTCATTGTTGAATCCTCTGCAAACTTTAATCATTTGTCAAGAGACATAATGTGTGTTAGCATAATTATGCTGATGACACGCAACTATAGCTCCCTGTCCCCTCATAACCTGAGCCCTATTGACACACTATTAGAATGTATCAAGGATATTGATAACTGAATGGCTAGTAATTTCTTACAGTTAAATAGTGACAAGATGGAAATCCTGGTTATCAGGGCAAGGCTAACAGGCAGGAAATCTTTTTTAAGTTGTCACCACTGTTTCTGGAAAGTGTCACAGAGGTCAGAAACCTGGTTGGACATCATCCTGGATGCTGACTGTACTTTCTAGAGCCACATTAAAAGCATAATTAAAACAGGATTTTATAATTTAATAACTATTGCAAAGGTAAGGAGCTTTTTATCCAAAGAGGACGCCTAAAAAACTGCCCATGCCTTTATTTCCAGTTGGCTAGACTACTGTAAAATGCTGTTCACAGGAATCCTTGAAAAGCATCTCGATTGACTGCAGCTACTCCAGAATGCAGCTGCTAGTTTTAACAAGAAGAGGGAAATATGGCCATATAACACCTGTGTTGCATTTGTTACACTGGCTTCTAGTAAATTTTAGAATTGCTTTTAAAATGTTAATGCTTGTTTTTAAGGCATGACATGTTCTGGCACCCCAATACCTATCTGACATGCTTGTGAGCTATGAACCAGCTAGACCCTTAAAGTAATCTGGAACAGGCCATCTGGTTATTCCCCAGTCTCCATGAAAATTGGCGAATCTGTGTTTAGCTTTTATGCTCATGCCGCTGGAACATTCTATCCAGTCATGTTAGGTGTGCTCTAACGCTGCTACTACTACTACTACTACTACTACCACTACTACCACCACTACTACTACTACTACTTTTGGCTGCTCCCGTTAGGGGTCACCACAGCGAATAATCCATTTCCATTTCTTCCTGTCCTCTGCATCTTCCTCTGTCACACCAGCCACCTGCATGTCCTCCCTTAAAATATCCATAAACCTCCTCTTTGGCCTTCCTCTTTTCTTCTTCCCTGGCAGCTCCATATTCAGCATCCTTCTCCCAATATACCAAGCATCTCTCCTCCACACATGTCCAAGCCATCACAATCTTGCCTCTCTTGCTTTGTCTCCAACCTCGGCATTCCCTCTAATATAATCGTTCAATGAAAATCTTAGCATCTTCAACTCTTCCACCTCCAGCTCTGCCTCCTGTCTTTTCATCAGTGCTACTGTCTCCAAACCATATAACATAGCTGGTCTCATAACCATCTTGTAATCTTTCTTTTGAACTCTTGCTGGTACCCTTCTGTTGCAAATCACTTCTGACACTCTTCTCCACCCACTCCACCCTGCCTGCACTCTCTTCATCACCTCTCTTCTGCCCTCTCCATTACTTTGGAGAGTTGACTCCACGTATTTAAACTCATACGCCTTTGTCACCTCTACTCCTTGCATCCTCACCATTCCACTGTCCTCCCTCTCATTCACATATGGGCATTCTGTGTTGCTCCTACTGACTTTCATTACATACCTCCACCTCTCCCGGCTCTCCTCAACCTGCACCCTACTCTCACTACAGATCACAATGTCATCTGCAAACATCATAGTCCACAGAGACTCCTGCCTGATCTCGTCCATCAACCTGTCCATCACCAATGCAAGAAAGGGCTCGGAACCGATCCTTGATATAATCCCACCTCCACCTTGAACCCATCTATCATTCCAACCGCACACCTCACCATAGTCACACATCCCCCACACATATCCTGCGCCACTCCTACATACTTCTCTGTGACTCCCGACTTCCTCATACAATACCATATCTCCTCTCTCGGCACCCTATCATGTGCTTGCTCTAAATCCTCAGACACAATTTAACTACTTCTGGCCTTCTCCATATTTCTCAATCAACATTCTCAAAGCAAACATCGCATCTGTGGTGCTCTTGTGTAGCATGAAACCATACTGCTGCTCGCTAATCATCACCTCTCCCCTTAACCTAACTTCTATTACTCTTTCCCATATCTTCATGCTGTGGCTCATCAACTTTATACCTCTGTAGTTGCTGCAGTTCTGCATATCGCCCTTGTTCTTGAAAATCAGTACCAGTATGTTTCTTCTCCACTTCTCAGGCATCCTCTCAGTTTCCAAGACTGTGTTATACAATCTAGATAAAAACTCCACTGCCATCTTTCCTAAACATCTCCATGCCCCCACATGTATGTCATCAGGACCAACTGCCTTTCCGCTCTTCATCCTCTTCATAGCTTCCCTCACTTCATCCTTGCTAATCCACTGCACTTCCTGATTCACTATCCCCACATCATCCAACCTTCTCTCTGTCATTTTCTTCATTCATCAGCGCCTCAAAGTACTCTTTCCACCTTCTCAACACACGCTCCTCGCTTGTCAGCACATTTCCATCTCTATTCTTCATCACCCTAACCTGCTGCACATCGTTCCCAGCTTGCTCCCTCTGTCTAGCCAAATGGTACAAGTCGTTTTCTCCTTCCTTAGTGTCCAACTTCATACAACTCACCATACAACTCGCTTTTTCTTTTGCCCTTGTCACCTTTCTCTTCGCTTTACGTTGCATTTCTTTGTACTCCTGTCTACTTTCTTCATCTTTCTGACTACCCCACGTCTTATTTGCCAATCTCTTCCTCCGTATACTTTGCTGTACTTCATTCCACCACCTTGTCTTCCTTCCTCTGTCCAGATGACACACCAAGTACCTTCCTAGCTGTCTCCCTCACCATTTCTGCAGAAGTTGCACAACCATCTGGCAACTCTTCACCACCCCCCAGTGCCTGTCTTTGCGCCTCCCTGAACTCCACACAACAGTCTACCTTCTTCAACTTCTGGCATTTGATCCTTGGGTCTGTGTTCGCTCTCTTCCTGTTCTTGATCTCCAAAGTCATCCTACAGACCACCATCTGATGCTGTCTGGCTATGTTCTCCTCCTGTCGTCATCTTGCAGTCTCCAATCTCTTTTGGCTTACACCTCCTGCATAAGATATATTCCACCTGTGTGCACTTTCCTCCACTTTTATATGTCATCCTGTGTTCCTCCGTCTTTTTTTGAAATACGCATTCACCACAGCGATTCCATCCTTTTTGCAAAATCCACCACCATCTGTCCTTCCACATTCATGTCCTTGATACCATATCTACCCATCACCTTCTCATCACTTCCATTCCCTTCTCCAACTTGCCCAATGAAGTCCACTCGATTTCTCCCCTCCTTGAGAACACTATCCACCACTTCATCCAACTCACTCCAGAATTCTTCGTTTTCTTCAATCTCACACCCAAATTGTGGGGCATATGCGCTGACAACATTCGTCATAACACCTTCGATTTCCAGCTTCATGCTCATCACTCTGTCTAGCACTCTCTTTACCTACATCACACTCTTGTCATACTCTTCCTTCAGAATTACCCCTATCCCATTTTTCCTCCCATCTACACCATTGTAGAAGAGTTTGAACCCACGTATGATGCTGCTGGCCTTACTCCCCTTCCAGCTGGTCTCTTGCACACACAGTATATGTACCTTTCTTCTCTCCATCATATCAGCCAACTCTCTCCCTTTACCAGTCATAGTGCCAACATTCAAAGTTCTGACTCTCACCTCTGCACTTCTACCCTTCCTCCCCTCCTGCTGCCTCTGGACATGCCTTCCCCCTGTCCTTCTTGTTCGCCCAAATGTAGCATAGTTTCCACTGGCACCGGCCAACAGCACTGGTGGGGGCTGTTGGTAACCCGGGCTTCGACCCAACCGCCATGGAAATCTGATTTATGATTTACATATTTGATTTGGCAAAGGTTTTATGTCAGACGTCCTTCCTGACAAAACCCTCCCCATTTATCCAGGATTGGGACCAGCACTAGGAATGCACTGGCTTGTGCCTCCTCAGAGGCTGTGCTTTTTTTCTTAATTAGTAAATTGCTGGTCTCTAATTTTATTGTATTCCTACTTTTTTAATTCACGTCATTATTTTTTTACTGGTCGGTTACTGGTTTTAATTATTCCATTTATTTATCTAATTATTTATTTATTCTTCTATTCCTACTTCTTAATCATTTTTAACTCACAGGTATTATTTATGTGTTTGTTTTAATTGTGTTTACTTATGTCTAATGTTTTATTTTGTACACTATCCATTTTGCATTTGTGGCTGTAACTTACACGGTAGCAACACTGTGAAGCCCATTGTGCTTTCACCTGACATGAAATGTGTTTCATATACACTACCGTTCAAAAGTTTGGGATCACCCAAACAATTTCGTGTTTTCCATGAAAAGTCACACTTATTCACCACCATATGTTGTGAAATGAATAGAAAATAGAGTCAAGACATTGACAAGGTTAGAAATAATGATTTGTATTTGAAATAAGATTTTTTTTACATCAAACTTTGCTTTCGTCAAAGAATCCTCCATTTGCAGCAATTACAGCATTGCAGACCTTTGGCATTCTAGCTGTTAATTTGTTGAGGTAATCTGGAGAAATTGCACCCCACGCTTCCAGAAGCAGCTCCCACAAGTTGGATTGGTTGGATGGGCACTTCTTTGAGCAGATTGAGTTTCTGGAGCATCACATTTGTGGGGTCAATTAAACGCTCAAAATGGCCAGAAAAAGAGAACTTTCATCTGAAACTCGACAGTCTATTCTTGTTCTTAGAAATGAAGGCTATTCCATGCGAGAAATTGCTAAGAAATTGAAGATTTCCTACACCGGTGTGTACTACTCCCTTCAGAGGACAGCACAAACAGGCTCTAACAGGTACTATTTAATGAAGATGCCAGTTGGGGACCTGTGAGGCGTCTGTTTCTCAAACTAGAGAATCTAATGTACTTATCTTCTTGCTCAGTTGTGCAACGCGGCCTCCCACTTCTTTTTCTACTCTGGTTAGAGCCTGTTTGTGCTGTCCTCTGAAGGGAGTAGTACACACCGGTGTAGGAAATCTTCAATTTCTTAGCAATTTCTCGCATGGAATAGCCTTCATTTCTAAGAACAAGAATAGACTGTCGAGTTTCAGATGAAAGTTCTCTTTTTCTGGCCATTTTGAGCGTTTAATTGACCCCACAAATGTGATGCTCCAGAAACTCAATCTGCTCAAAGAAGTGCCCATCCAACCAATCCAACTTGTGGGAGCTGCTTCTGGAAGCGTGGGGTGCAATTTCTCCAGATTACCTCAACAAATTAACAGCTAGAATGCCAAAGGTCTGCAATGCTGTAATTGCTGCAAATGGAGGATTCTTTGACGAAAGCAAAGTTTAATGTAAAAAAAATCTTATTTCAAATACAAATCATTATTTCTAACCTTGTCAATGTCTTGACTCTATTTTCTATTCATTTCACAACATATGGTGGTGAATAAGTGTGACTTTTCATGGAAAACACAAAATTGTTTGGGTGATCCCAAACTTTTGAACGGTAGTGTATATATATAAAGTTTGGCTCGCTTGCTTGTACTGAGGAATGTCAGATATATCTTCTGCAGCAGGCCCTATTGGATAGATGATTACACACACACAAATACACACGTTTACCTTGATTATTCTCTCCCTCTCACTCTCTCTGATAACTACTAGCTAAGGACGTTTTCTCTTAAATCTTTCTGTCTGAGAAGGCTTCCTCCTTATTCACTCCCTATGGGCTCCCCTGCAGAGCTCTTGATAATGCAGAGAAAGGTCAGTAAATGTGAAATGATGTGGTCTGACAACCCACACTCACACGTCAGTCAGAGCCTCTCCCACCCCCATGACAACGCTGCCCTCACCCCCCTCTCCCCTCTCCCCTACAGCAGGCTCTGACGGATAACACACTGACTGAAGTCATTCACCGATACCCCATGTATAATCAGAGCTATGCAGTTGGAGCCTCACATACACCTTGCCCATTCGCTCAACACACAGGCACATGGCGACACACACAGGGTGAGACATACACACAGGTCAGATGCACAGAGGGGGACAGCAAACAAAATCTGTCATGGACATTAGCTTCATGTTCTTGTTTAACCTATGAAACATGTAGGTGATGCATGTATATTAGCGTAAAATGGACAGGGCATATTTTCTGCCACAGGAGAGGAAGTGCCCCACAACAAAAATCAGAATTATAATTTGAATCAAAGTTTATACACTCCAGGATTTGGCTTGTTGGGCTGCTCAGTAAAGACCTTTAGATGTAACACAAAATAACAAAGGTGAAAAAATATCCAACATAAGAGCATAAAAAAAAGTGTGGCTGAGTGTAAACAGATGCATTCAACAAGGTGTGTAGGAGTAACATGCCCTCATCCTTAGTCATCCCTCTCCAATCCATGGTAGTGTTTCTAAAAACACTGAAAACAATTCATTTGTTTCCAACCATTCAATTTAGGGAACTGCATGTACGTGTACTGTATGGACATTATTACATTACTGTGTGGGCATTACAACGTACTGGGCCGTTTTTTTGGCAATAATCGTGACTAAGCTTTGAAATGTTGTCTTCTTTCTGTAACCACCCATCGAACAGTACCTCGATTCAAACAAATCCAGTCTCAGATTCATGCTGTAATCTTTTTTTAAATTTTTGATGAACTGATTCAATCTTCTTTGATGTCCTTAATAGACCGCAGTGAAGCTGAGTCCTGGGCTGACTGACACGAACAGAAGCAGAGCACAGAGACAGAAAGAGAGCGAGAGGCAGAAAGGAGCCTTTTGATTCTTTGAATGAAGAGAGCGCGACACCGGCACCAGAATGCACTGGCCCGTACTGGAAAAGGAACAGACATTATAGTAAATAAAAAAGCTGTGTTCCAACCAAAAATGTGTCTGTCTCTCCATTCTGAACCCAACCAGTGGGAGAAGCTTTGCCACAGTATGTATGAAATATGCCTCCAAACGATGTTGCTCTCCAATACACTTGGTAAGAATCCATATGAACCCACAAGGGAAACTGAATATCATATAAAGATATATTGCATGAGAGCTGAGGAAAGAGAGCTCTATAACAGATGTAAAGGACAGGGAACAAAAAAACAGCCACCCCCTGGGATCATTGCTGGATTTGTTAGAGGATTGTGGGGGATGCAGTGCTTTGTTACTAACATCCCTTCACCAAAGAGAGCCTGGGTACTCTTTATATTCTTGGTCAGGGGGCTTTTGATGCCTCCTGTACTTGACAGGGAAACAGAGGGCACACTGCATACACATTTCCAAGCTTTTCATTTTGAGCTATAGCAGTGAGCTGGCAGAGTCTTTACAGTCATCAATATAGGACGAAAGCAGCGGCTGTTCTCTGAAGCCCCGTCATTCCTCCTGGGTGTCCTCGGTCCCTGTCAGCATGGCCTGGCTGTTGAACATATACTGATTCTATTCACTTGTCTCTTTCCAAGTGCACCGCAGGATTGCTCTAAACCAGGCCATCGCATTTCTAAACCAGGCCATCGTGTTTTGGCAAGCGGTCAGAGCTCAGGCAGTATTGCATGTTTCAAATAAAACTGCATAAAGACGGTGTCAAATAGCTTAAAAAAAACTCTGCAAAGGGAGCTCTGGATCTGAAAATTTGTCTAACTCCTCCAGCGTTATACAAATGATATTCTATTCACTCCTCAAGCAACCACTTCCACCACCATTTTAGACTGCTCGCTGCTCAACATAAAGAGCTTTGAAGAAAGACTCTCTGGAAGTGTTTCCCTGTATGCAGAGTTGTTTCACCATTTGTGTGTCAATTATAGATACCCAAAAGCTCACTGAATGTTTTTTTTATTTTTTTTTCGGGGGGGGGGGGGGGTTCACAAAGGCTGTGATTTGCCGGCAGACCATACAGATGATGTGGAACTCTTCACCCTATTTTGTACTTTTATTCAGAGAAGGTATGAAATAACTTCTTGCCTGACGTCTTCTGACAAGATGAATCAGTTTATCTGAAGTATGCTGAGCAAGATATTGGTGTGTGTAGGCAGAGACCAAGCAGCAGAGAAGACAGGAAGTACTGGTGGAGTGTTGTGTGTGGGGATTAAAGATGTCTGGGGTGTATCCTGAAACTTTTCATGCCTTCCTCTTTCCTGGAAGTGAGTAGCAGGAGGCAAGGGGAGGAATGGAGTTGAGGCGAGGAGGAAGTACGGAAATATAGGAAAGTAGGGATGATTTATGTGCTACTTTATCATCAGACATGAACTTTGGTTGTTGATGAATCATAACTTTGACGGATCTAAAGCCCAGTCTCCTGTCTATCTTATTTCATTTTGTTTGTTTCCTTAATCTTTTGTCTTCCTATATGATGTCCTTTCCCTGTCAAGATAGGTCAGGAAACTGCAGACCCAGTCGGCCTCAGCCACAATTTCATTGTATACCATTCACAAACATCCCCGATAAATGTGTCAGGGATATTGAGCTGAAGAGACTATCAGTTTGTCCAGCTTATTATTACAACTGTGGTAGTTCAAATTACCACCCGAGAGTGTGTTGCATCAGGCGGCCAGGTGGGTCACGTGATAGCCACAAGAAACATTTTGTTTGGAAACAGGATTTTAAAGATAACACCAAAGAAAACAAAACAAAAATACATGTATTTATAAGTATGTAACATACACTATGGCCAAAAGCATCTAAAATACCAAACATCACAACCATATGTGCTTGCTGAACATGTCATTCCAAAATCATGGGCATTAATATGGAGTTGGTCCCCCTTTGCTGCTGTAACAGCATCCACTCTTCTGGGGAGGCTTTCCGCTTGATTTTGGGACATGGCTGTGAGGAGTCACTCCCATTCAGCTACAAGAGCATTAGTGAGGTCGGGCCCTGATGTTGGGGAGAAGGCCTGGCTCACAGTCGCCGTTCCAATTCATCCAAAAGGTGTTGGATGTGGTTGAGGTCATGGCTCTTTGCAGACCAGTCAAATTCTTCCACATCAAACTTGGCAAACCCATGTCTTTATGGACCTCGCTTTGTCTACGGGGGGCATTGTCATGCTGAAACAGGAAAGGGCTTTCCCCAAACTGTTGCCAAAAAGTTGGAAGCACACAATTCTCTAGAATGTCATTGTATGCTATTAGCATTAACATTTCCCTTCACTGAAACTGAGAGGCCTAGCCCAAATCATGAAAAACGGCCCCAGACCATTATTCCGCTTCCACCAACCTTTACAGTTGGCACTATGCATTCAGGCAGGTAGCATTCTCCTGACATCCATGAAACCTAGATTGGTCCGTCAGACGACCAGATAGTGAAGCATGATTCAACACTCCAGAGAACATGTTTCCACTGCTCCAGAGTCCAATGGTGGTGTACTTTACACCACTCCACCCAATGCTTGGCATTGCACATGGGAATCTTAGGCGGATCTTAGTGTGGCTGCTCGGCCATGGAAACCTATTTCATGGGGCTCCCAATGAACAGTTGTTGTGCTGATGTTGCCTCCAGAGGCAGTTTGGAACTTGGTAGTGAGCGTTGAACAGAGAAAAGAAAATTTTTACACACTACTTACTTCGGCATTGGGTGGTGCCGTTCTGTGGTTTTGTGTGGCCTACTGCTTCATGGCTGGGCTGTTGCTGCTCCAAAATGTTTCCACTTCACAATAACAGACTTACAGTTGACCGGGGCACATCTAGAAGGGCAGAAATTTGATGAACTGACTTGTTGGAGAGGTTGCATCCTGTGACAGAGCCAGGTTGAAAGTTACTGAGCTCTTTGGTACGACCCATTTTATTGCCAATGTTTGTCAATGGGGATTGCATGGCTCAATGCTTGATTTTATGCATCTACCAGCAACAGGTGTGGCTGAAATAGCCAAGTCTACCCATTAGAAGGGGTGTCCACATACTTTCAGCCATATAGCGTATATAACTTTGAATCAATGCAAACTATGCAATGATTTAATTGTACTCCAAAATATCACAAACATAATGCTTAATTTTATGCCTTGTCTGTTTCATTTCATTATCAGCAGGCCACAACTGAAGAAAAGGGGAATAATAATTGAAAAGGGGAATACTGCATCGATGAACAATATAGAAAGGAATTTTCATTATCTTGCTTTTGACATGACATGTTATTGCTTAGTTCAGTGGTTCTCAACCTTTTTGGGGTCCTGGACCCCCTGCGTATTTTTGATCTACCCTGAGGACCCCTCCACCTGATCTTGGGGGAGGGGGGTTGCAATTTGATAGAAACAGTAGAAACTGCATTTTAAATTGCATTATAGCATTTATTCACTCTTTGGGGCAAAAATAAGAGCTTTCAGTTGTAACTTAGATATATGTAACAAAACAGAATTCTTATGCAGTAACTTTCAGATGTATGTGACAAAACAGAATATGTATTCAGTAACTTTCAGATATATGTAACAACAGAATTTTTATGCAGTAACTTTTAACAATGCAAACGGGAGCGAGATCTCTTATTAAAATACAATAAATTACACTTGTGAAACAGATGTAATTAGAGAAAAAAGTCCTGTTACCCTTTATAGTTTAGGTAGATAAAGGTCTCAGTCACATTTGAGTAAAATAATCCTATTTCTATAAATGTCATAGGATCTTTTTTTTAAAGATATTTTATTTTCACGGACCCCTTGCAATTACACCACGGACCACTAGGGGTCCGCGGACCCCCGGTTGAGAAACACTGGCTTAGTTTAACAGAGAAAAATATTTGGCCGGTCCTGAGCAAAAAAGGTTTCTCCACAGGTGGATCGTGGCGTGAAAATGTTTGAGAAGCTCTGTATTACAATACATCTGCTACTGTTCTTTGTGCATAGCTGGTGCTCACCCACCTCCACCCCACCTGCAACCTGGCAAATCTGCTTCTGTATGGGAACCTGCACTCTTATTTCTTTTTTTCTTTTTTTTAAATACAAAGCACTATAGTCGCAGTCCGTATATGGATTCATTGCCACAGTTAATAAATCAAAGCCATTATGCGTTCATGTGTTTTTTAAACCCGTGACTGAAATACGCTGAGAGAAAATCATAATTTATGGTTTGTTTGGCCAGGTGGACAGCTGGTGCTCTGTAGTCTATTTACCCCACGATATGTTTATATGAAACATATTACCAGATAATTCGCAAAATATAAACTTTGCTTTTTTTAACCTCCAAATGGTGCTCATGTCTCAATGTTGTCTGCCACAAAAGTTTTATGAATCACCTCAAATGTACAATGCCTACTTCTTTTTCCACTTCTCTTTTCACCCCCAGCCTTGCCATATTCACAACATATTTTTAATTAGAAAATTCTTTGCCTATTTCATATAATTGAAATAATTTCAAGGAAATTGATGCCAGCCTTTTTATAATAGAGTGCAGACGTCCCTCCTCAGGCTTTCCCTTGCATGAGATCCACAATTTAAGCGTGGCATTTGAAAGCAAGTGCACTGCAACCCCCATCTATCCAGGGTTAATTGACTCTTAAAATCCATTTCCAGTAGTCAGAGTTCTCTGTTGCATGAGCCATGTAAATATAATTTCATTATTCTGGAAAACAAAACAATCTGTCAAAACTAACAAATCACAAAATAATTCTTAAACACTTCATCCATGAGTGGAGGTAGCTGCCATCAGTTTTTACTGGGTGCTCTCCATCTGCTCAGCCAGATAAAAGATTCAGTTTCACTTGTCTCAGAAGACGAGTTGCCACTCTCCTTCTCCCACCAAATAACTACTGAGACCCAACTTGGAACAGCCAAAGCCCAGTGGGATTTTTACCTAAAACTTCCACGACACTCACTCGTCACCTATAATTAACCAGAAAAGGCCCACAGACACAAAGCAAGCATTTTACAGATTAGTGTCATGGCACTCAGCCATGTGTATGCAGGTTTTCTCTCCAACCTCGAACTACACCAGCTGATTACACCACTTAACACACCGTCAACCGGACAGGGGGCGACGAGTCAGTGAAATCTGCTGGAATAGTGATGGTGTGGAATGAAACCCCATTTACACATGGCCGGCTCTCCACGGTACATGACTGAGTATGACTGGAGCACAGAACTGTTTACAGTGTGCTCATCAATTGGCAAAATCTGCCGCTGGAGAATAGAGGAGGAGTAATTGTTCATCCGTCTCGATACTGTAGCCATTGGAGTGTTTCCACACCAATTCACTATTTGTTCTGGATTGCTTCCATACGTGGCAACACATGGCAAACTCTCCCCAGCGCTTCATGTTATCAAAATGTGTTATCTAATTAAGCTCAATGTTGGAATGCAGAGGGCCGAGGTTAGATGCTCTTGTTGACTTACTGGGGGGTAGACACAAGGCACGGAAGAGAGTCTATCCCGCATTATATTTTTGAGGTATCATTTCTTCTGCAACCCTCGCTCCTATCGTTTTGCTCCTACTTTTTCAATGAGACCGTATATCTATGTACACTACCGTTCAAAAGTTTGGGATCACCCAAACAATTTTGTGTTTTCCATGAAAAGTCACACTTATTCACCACCATATGTTGTGAAATGAATAGAAAATAGAGTCAAGACATTGACAAGGTTAGAAATAATGATTTGTATTTGAAATAAGATTTTTTTTACATCAAACTTTGCTTTCGTCAAAGAATCCTCCATTTGCAGCAATTACAGCATTGCAGACCTTTGGCATTCTAGCTGTTAATTTGTTGAGGTAATCTGGAGAAATTGCACCCCACGCTTCCAGAAGCAGCTCCCACAAGTTGGATTGGTTGGATGGGCACTTCTTTGAGCAGATTGAGTTTCTGGAGCATCACATTTGTGGGGTCAATTAAACGCTCAAAATGGCCAGAAAAAGAGAACTTTCATCTGAAACTCGACAGTCTATTCTTGTTCTTAGAAATGAAGGCTATTCCATGCGAGAAATTGCTAAGAAATTGAAGATTTCCTACACCGGTGTGTACTACTCCCTTCAGAGGACAGCACAAACAGGCTCTAACCAGAGTAGAAAAAGAAGTGGGAGGCCGCGTTGCATAACTGAGCAAGAAGATAAGTACATTAGAGTCTCTAGTTTGAGAAACAGACGCCTCACAGGTCCCCAACTGGCATCTTCATTAAATAGTACCTGTTAGAGCCTGTTTGTGCTGTCCTCTGAAGGGAGTAGTACACACCGGTGTAGGAAATCTTCAATTTCTTAGCAATTTCTCGCATGGAATAGCCTTCATTTCTAAGAACAAGAATAGACTGTCGAGTTTCAGATGAAAGTTCTCTTTTTCTGGCCATTTTGAGCGTTTAATTGACCCCACAAATGTGATGCTCCAGAAACTCAATCTGCTCAAAGAAGTGCCCATCCAACCAATCCAACTTGTGGGAGCTGCTTCTGGAAGCGTGGGGTGCAATTTCTCCAGATTACCTCAACAAATTAACAGCTAGAATGCCAAAGGTCTGCAATCCTGTAATTGCTGCAAATGGAGGATTCTTTGACGAAAGCAAAGTTTGATGTAAAAAAAATCTTATTTCAAATACAAATCATTATTTCTAACCTTGTCAATGTCTTGACTCTATTTTCTATTCATTTCACAACATATGGTGGTGAATAAGTGTGACTTTTCATGGAAAACACAAAATTGTTTGGGTGATCCCAAACTTTTGAACGGTAGTGTATGTGTGTGTGTTTGTATGTGTGCGATGGTGTTCCATTTTCAAGGCCCATTGTCCTCCGTCAGGCACCACAGGATGTTATCAGCCCAGGCCAGACTCGACCTCCCACAATGCTTCATTACCTGTGTATGTCTGTGTGTATGAGCATGTTTACATGGGTGCGAATTCTTATCCCCCTGCAATGTTTCCTTCCTTGCCTCTTACAAGGCAACTTCAGATTTCCCCCTGGCATTACTCAATGAGAGACGGGGTGTCCGCTCAACTCACATTTTTTGTTTTTATTTAACTCTTGTTTAATCAGTTAAATCAGACTGAGATTGGAAAATCTCTTTTAGAGGGATCTGGCTGAGAATCCATTTCCCAAGCAATGTTTCAGTCAGCATGCGCGCGCACGCACGCACGCACGCGCACACACACACACACAACTGTAATGCAATATATAGGTTGATAATCTGACCATCAATGCTTGTTTATCAACTATAGTGGCAAGGTTATTTCACATTTAATCCTTGTGTGTATGTGTGTGTGGGTGCACACTTGACTTCACAAGGAGTCACAGCTACTTGAGAACATGGATGTGAAGTTAAGTATTTTGAGATTAGTTACTTCATCCACTAGCAAAGTAGTTAATAATCCATTGAAGTTACATCTCCTCTTGTGGTGTATTGTGTCTCCACAAGCTAGATGTATCAAGCTGGACTGTGGGTTGCTGTATTTGTCATCATCGAACAGCAAAATGTTTACAGCTACAATCCTTAAAATCAGCACAAAAGAAAAAAGAAGTGGTTGAACCTGAGTTGTAGATGTTGTAGTGTCCGTTGGTAAAGGCCTGCTATGAGCTTGTTCTGTCGCATCTGTTTCTTGACTACATCAACAACTTCACTGCTTCTTCAAACGTGGCACTACCTGCCTTAGACTTTTGCAATTGGCTGCTACGGTGAAGATGTAAAAAGCCATATGCCCCATGTCATTTGTATATGGTGGGAGAAGTTCTACTTGACAGTAACCTATTGATATGAGCAACTACATACGTAATCATGATTTGAAATTTGTGAATTAGCTATTGTCTTAAATTCACCATCGATAACATCAGTATACTGTAGCATCTTCATAGTAACAAAGCCAGTCAGCCAGGGTAGACAGATGGTTGCAGGGCTGGCTGACAAGGACTGGGGTATTTTACGCTGTTATGTCTAATGAGATTCTGTCAAGAATCATAACAAGTCTATCGATTACCCACATCTAGGGCAACTTCCTGTCTCAAAGTATGGGTGATTTTTATAGAAGAATAAAAAGTATAAAATGTGTTGGTATGCGTGTGTGTCTGTCTGCAGCTAATCTCGCGAACCACAAGCTCTACCATCCTTAATTTTTTTTTTGGGCAATTATGAGTGTATGATGAAGAACCCCTCATTGTTGGAGTGATTGAAAACCTTCGAAAAACGTTTGTTCTCAGTATCGCCGCTCCCTCTCTTCATTCCCTCTCTAGATCGCTCAACCGACGCTTTTCTCTGTTGCTGCCTGATCTGATTCAGCCATGAGGGACTCAGATCTACGGTTGAGTCGGATCGGGCAGCGACAGTGTCAAACCCAAAACATATGTATTCTGGTATGAGTCAAGTCAAGTCAATTTTATTTGTATAGCCCAATACAACACAAATTACAAATTTGCCTCAAGGGGCTTCTTGAGAGTAAACGAGAAGTCAATCGTATTTCACGGGCTTTTTGGGGGGCTTGTTGGGGCCTAAAATGCCTGATTTCATGGCAGCATTTCTAAAAAATTGTTGTGTGTTGCAAAGCTTTTAGCTGTTTTTTTGTTTGTTTTTTTTGCAATGAAATTGCTGGAGCAAGTGAAAATTGCAAAAATAGTTACGATTTTTTTCCCGTAAAATTCATTAAAAATCGAATGCAACTTGTTCCAGTGAGAATAACACCTCACTGTTCTGAGCGTTATAGGTAACCTTACCAAAAAAGGCTCAGGATTACAAAAATTAATGCAAACAGGCAAGCACGCGTTACCACTAACTATGCATATTGAATCTAACTCACCTTGATTCTTTCCATGCTTGCAATAGATCTGGATGCAACAGTCTCATTCCATCCATTATCCGAACCGCTTATCCTGCTCCCAGGGTCGCTGGAGCTTATCACAGCAGTCATTGGGCGTCAGGTGGGGAGACACCCTGGACAGGCCGCCAGGTCTTCACACACACACACACACACACACACACACACACACACACACACACACACACACACACACACTCCTAAGGACAATTTAGCATGGCCGATTCCCCTGATTTACATGTCTTGGGACTGTAGGAGGAAACCGGAGCCCCCGGAGGAAACCCACGCAGACACGGGGAGAGCATGCAAACTCCACACAGAGGACGACCCAGGATGACCCACCAAGGTTGGGCTACCCTGGGGCTCGAACCCAGGACCTTCTTGCTGTGAGGCGACCGCGCTAACCACTGCGCCACCGCGCCGCCAGTGCCATAGTCTCCAATGTTAAAACTCTGCTATAAATACAAAATTTCAAGAGTAGGGTTAATCCCAGTCAGCTGGAAATCATGTCAGTAGCTACAATAAAACATTTGCCATGGCTGAGCTATGTTTTCTTACTGTTTTATGAATGAAAAGTCAATCAGCAGAGCAGCCTTTCACCTTCATGTATTTCATATTAGGAAAACCGCGACGGTTAAACACATTTGAAGAATGCTTTTAATAAGGGCTTTGAAATTATGATAGCCTGATCTATTTCATTTCATAGTAGACTTGGTCGTATCGTGCAAGGGTCCCGCTTAGGAGACTGTTCATCCAGGGGGCTGACAGCCGAAACGTCTTTATTAGGTAGATTTTTTTATTTTTATTTTTAGTTAGAGATCTGCATATTAACTTCTTTCCCCCCATATTTCCAGTTCAAATCGACCTGGGTGCTGCGCAAAAGTCTTGTAATGGCGAGTAAAACGCTGGGTGTTCTGTCCGGCCGGGCAGAAAGTAGAGAGCCGGATAGTAGACGGCAGAGCTGAGCAGGACAGCCGGCCGAGGGAGTGAGTGTGGTTGGCTGAGGATACGCATGGGGGTTTAGTACGCGAGGCAGGCAGGCGGACCGGGGGGTAGTGATCCTGGAAGCATGGGGAAACGCGGTAAATACAGGTAATGCGAACAACACAAGGGAGGACTCCGAATATGCAACCGCAGAACGGCCGAGAGCGAGCGACTACCCCTGTAGCTGAAACAGCGATGTGGTGATGATGGAGAACCATAGCGGATACACTGTTGAGGGGATGAGTTGATGGACGGCAAGTGTGCAGGTGAGGTGAACGAGCCGCAATCAGGAGAAAGCCGAAGAGTGCCAGGGAAGCCACATATCTCTCTCTCGCACGCACGCGCACGCACGCACACGGACAGGGGAAAACAGGAGACACCGGGGAAAAGGGAAACACAAGGGAAACAACTGGAGGCACGGCCGAGGCTGTGACATTTCCATTTGCTTCAAACAGCAGTGTGTCAGGGATTACAGCATTATGTAAAATGATCTTGAGTCTTAAATGATTAAAAACCCATCTCACATCATATCCGAATATGGATACAGCGATCCCGCTGAGTGTTTTAGTCTAAATGTTGCATGCCACTCGATATAACACAGAAAGAAAAGTAAGTTACGTCCTATTGTGAAAGAAAGGATGTAGCTTCATTTGTAATCCAGTCAGTTACGCACATCATTTGAACAAGTATCCCACTGTTTTCCTCGCAAGGAAATCATGGTCAAAGAAACTACATGTGGAAACCATATACTCTTATATTCTTAGCAGCTGAGGACCTTTAGACAAAAGGTCCTGAATAATAATAAAAACAGAACTTTTAATAAAGCTATTTACAGTGTACCAGTGACAAATTCACCTTTAATGTATCTTAAAAGATATATGATTGAGAAAAAATCCATATTGGTTCCAGGGGAGAGCGGCCTCAAAATATATGAAATTAAATGTGCTTTTAATAATGCACATATAAACAATAATCACACACACACACACACACACATACACACACACACACACACACACACACACACACACACACACACACACACACACACACACACACACACACACACACACACACACACACACCAAAGCTACACAAGGAAGCATATAAGGGAAGGTTTTATTAGTCCTAAAATCTTTTCCTGAGTAATTACAGCAAAAGAAAAAAAATTATGAGTTACATGCGTTCATATATGGGCAGCAGAAGACTGACAAATTGCTATAAAGCTAAGCTAAACGTAAGCTTTAAAGGTGCATGAGTTACAGCTTTTATTTTGTGTTTTTATCGAATTTTGGTATGACGCTAATTTTTCGACAGCAATAAAAAATAAAAAATAACTAAAAAACTAAAAAAAGGTGTTGGCTGTTGTACTTGTTGCATGGTGATTCTATAACATGCAATGAAGTGACTTAAAGCCATGATTATTTTCCCTTTGGTCATCCTGCACATACTATGGCTTACCTTAGGTGGCATAGTTACCATCATGAAACTGCAGTGGTGGTTTGCAGCTAGACTCTTGAATTTGGCACACATACATTTCCCCCTTGTGAACGGTTGTGCCTCTTGGAGCATAAATACTGCATATTTCCTGCTCGTTTTCATTATGTTTTTGCACACTCCTCATTAGTGGGCAATGACACATTTACTGTTGCCTCGTTGAATTGTACAAATGGTAAATTTGTGGCACATAAACCTGGTCCTTCACCACACACAGGCAACCGTGTGCAGTGGGGTGCCGGCAGCATGCAGCAAGACATATTCATGTGACCTGCTGCAGGGATCGGGTGGAAGGACAACCTGCATACCCTTGACACTTCATTGCACATGGCTCCTGTGCAAGGCCAGTGTCGTGGCTGTGGTTATGTTGATAGGTACAAACATTATGGTTTAACCTTGGTAAAAATCAAAGTTAGATATTTGTGAATCAAACACAAAAGCACTGGGGACTCTGTTTCACCTCACCGCTGTGATTTAGAGCGGCCAAAAACCTATGCAATTACAGCACTGGTATCGCATAGCTGTCATTAAATTATACAAAACAACCTTATTCACGACTGCAGCTTTAACAAGCTCCTGTAAATTGTGTCATACTGAATAAACTGCTGAGGCATGCTAGCAAAAGGAGCCGCAATGGTAATCACCTCTCCTAATCATGAATAAATTGAAAGGAATATAAGTTCCTCACTGAAACACGGTGTTAAATTTCTCATTGACTTAATTGGCAAGTTTTTTGTCAGTACTGAGGTGGTCAGTGAAAATGTTCCCTGTATGACTCCAAATGATGCTAGATGTTCACATGATTCAAGAAGTGAACCTGCACCTACTCTCTTTTAAAAGATATTCCTACCATGTACTGAGTTAATGCTGTCTGATAGGAGCCCTGTTGCAGCCAGTTATATTCTATCCAGGTACCTTTTTTTTACACCAAGGATTATTCATTAACTAAATGGGAGCTGCGTGAAGGCTGAAAGAAATAATAAATGAGTTATACTCCTAACTTTAACTTAATCATTCTTAGTGCTCGATGGTTATTTCTTTCCTGTCAGCAATCGCTCTGCAAGTGACGTTTTTTTTTAAATGTTGGATTACTGGATTAAAGAGAAACTCTTCATTTATTCCATGTATTTGATGAAAGGAGAAAGAGAGTGAGAGAGAGAGAGAGCAAGCGAGAGAGTTTTTGTTTGAGCCCGTCTCTTTTAATAACCTGCCTCTGAGGGAATAAAAGGAACCTCAAGCTGTTGAACGGCTGATTGTGAATGCATGTTTTTTTCTTTTTAATATAATAAGGGCCAGCTGCCTGCTTGGCTTATTATCCTAGTCGCCATACAGAGTGATAACCAAGCACATTACAAACCAGTGCATCTACTGTCACTTCCCAACACAACATGGTATTTCGAGAATTAATTTCTAAACAGAAAACAAACCCGGTACTTGTCGAACGGTAAACACAGGATGGCCATGCGCGCCGGGCTGCGTTGGCCTGTCTAATTCCAAATCTGTTTGTTTAATTGATAAATGTTGTCACTTAATAAGTTGTGACAGAAAATTAATGGTGCTGGTCATACATAGCGTGTTTGTGAAGGTCGGTGGGTGAGGTAGACATTTGATGGTCTGATTTATTTTTCCTCAGCTCAACAGCCAGAAGCCACAGCTTGAAACCATGTTAATGGTTAATTTTGGCTCATATAAAGACACTTTTGCCAGCATCCACTGAACCAAATAACCCAAAGAACTTGTGTGTAGGTCAGTGGCTTTGGCTTTGGCAGAACTGATTGACAACTGGCAACAGTTATGCTACCGTAGATCCCTTGTGTTATGGCATGAGGTCCAATCATTGTGCTGCCACTTCAGTTTTACAGAGCCTTATTTTCTTTTTCTGCAAGACTAGATGCATTTTCAGGACACATTCCTTGAAAGAATTTAATCTTATAGTGCCATAGGCTGTTAAGACACACGGCAGTTACTTTACACAATGCAATGCAGGGCTGTGCAGAGGTTGTGTAATAACATCACATCTCTCCCTACCACCTTCACCGAGTCTCATCTACGTGTAGCGAATTCGGGGGGCAGTCTGGGAGACCGTCGCCATGGCCGGGACGCGAACCTGTGTCTCCCGCTCCGCAAGCGACAACGTTAACCAGTCGACTAAAGGGTCTGACCAGCGAGCCAAGGACCAACGTGTCTACTTATCCATGCACGTTACACTACCCCCCTCCTTCGGGAAGCGCGTCCCCGCGCTTAAGCATATCAGCTCCTTCACGCCTCAGGGCGCCTACGCTTCCGATGGCCTTACGGTCGCCCCACCCCACTCCTGGTACCAAAGGAATCGTCTCATTCTGAGAGGATGACAAAAAGCTGCCGGGGGCACCGGGGGTCACTCGCAGACGGCCGAGGTCGATGGCTAACCGGCCAGCCGCGAAATGGGTGGGGGTTTTGCGGAGGTAAAAGGTCAAGAGAGGAGCCAGGATCCACGCCAAGCGGAGGCGGAGTCACTGGCCTCTGTGTCAGGGAGACGATAGTTTTAAAGGGAAAAAAAGAAAGAATACCCAAGATGCACTTGGATAACTTGCACGGAGTTACAATAAAAGTCCTCAACACTGCCACTTACTGGTCAAAACATGCAATGACAACCAAAACTATAAAAATACACTCACAATCTGCTTCACAATTTAACTACATCAAATGACATTTTACATGGCTTGACAGTGTAACAATTACATATATTAACAGTTAAACTATACTAAATTTTAAGTGGAAAATCATTTAACATATTTAACAGATTTACCACCCGGCTACATACGGCATCACATTTTTTTTTCTTTTGCGGTTCTTATGCATATGTGGAAATAGTGAGGAGACAGATGCAAAGGATGGGGCAGCGAGAGAGAGGGGGAAGACATATATCAAAGGAACACGGCCAAATTCAAACTCAGAAAATTATTGGGATTTTAGGCCAGAGCCAACATAAGAAGATAAGAACATAAGATAAACTTTCTTAATCCCCATGGGGAAATTCATCCTCCGCATGGGCAGCTGCCGTGCAGCGCCCGGGGACCAACTCCAGTTCTTTTACCATGCCTCGGTCAGGGGCCCAGACAGGAGGATTAACCCTATCACACATATCTTTGATGTAACATGGCACAAATCAACTCGGTGAGCCAACAGGATGCCCAAGATTCTGATGACTACATTTCGGTGCAATAAATTGCTACTGCTATTAATGACCGAACCAGAGGATCTAAAATCTCTACCTCACAAATAACAGGGAACTATGGTATTTACACTACCCTTTTAGAAGTAATAGGTCACATTTGATTCCGCACAAACACACTTCTTTCACATGCAATACAAAATGTATTACCTAATAAGTCACCTTTGTCCCCCCCAAAAAAATGTTAATATTGTAGCGACTTCGGGGGGCCGCCTGGAACCGCCGCAGCCAGAACTTGAACCCGGGTGGCCTGCACCACGGGCGAATGCGTTAACCAGTCGACTAAAGGGTCTGACCCGTTAGCCAGCGGCCAGTGAGTCTACTCATCCGTGGTCGTTACACTACCCCCCTCCTTCGGGAAGCGTGTCCCCCACGCTTCAGCATGCCAGCTCCCTCATGCCTCTGGGCGCACGCGCTTCCGATGGCCTCACGCTCTCCCCATCCCACTTCTGACACCAATGCAGCGAATTCGGGGGGGGGGGGGCGCCGGTAACCGCCGCAGCCGAGACGCGAACCCGGGTCGCCCGCACGACTGCGCCAACCAGTTGACTAAAGGGTTTAACCCATTAGCCAAGGGCCAGCGAGTCTACTCATCCGTGGTCGTTACAATATGTTGAAGGCAGGGAGAGTCATCCACTGCTCCTTTTTTTTTTGTTTTTTAACCCCCCCCCTTTTCTCCCCAATTGTACCTGGCCAATCACCCCACTCTCTGACCCGTCCCGGTCGCTGCTTCACCCCCTCTGCTGATTCGAAGAGGGCTGCAGACTACCACGTCTCCACTGATACATGTGGAGTCACCATTCGTTTCTTTTCACCTGACAGTGAGGAGTTTCACCACGGGGACGTAGCGCGTGGGAGGATCACGCAATTCCCCTCAGCTCCCCCTCCCCCCTGAACAGGCGCCCTGACTGACCAGAGGAGGCGCTAGTGCAGCGACCAGGACAAATACCCACGTCTGGCTTCCCAATCACGGACACGGCCAATTGTGTCTGTAGGGACGCCTGACCAAGCCGGAGGTAACAGCCACTGCTCCTACAATACATATAGATGCAATACATATGGATGCACATTTTGAACATGTCCTAGTTCTGAGTTACAAATCATCCTCAACGTTCGGCAGTGCTCAGGCCGTGGCTTGATACTGGCTAATCAAGTGTCCCAACAATGTTGTCCTCAAATATGCAGCGCGTGCTGTGACAAGGAGCATATTGCTGATACATGTTGATGTCTGTTTTAACGTACTACTCAAGCGTGGAGTACACAGCTGTCAAGAGCAAGGCAAGAGGTCAAGTCGAGAGGTGGCAGTCATGGTTTCTGGTCCAACAACCAGTGGCTCCAAGCACTTCTACTTGAAACACCTCCATACCATTTCATCCCCACCTGCAAACGTTACCCTCAGGACAACACATCCCAGCAGGAGCCATCCACCAGGTATCCTCCACACCACAGCTCACCAGGTGTCTGATTTGAGGGGTTCATATTGTGATTAACTGTTCCATAGCTCAGCTTTTAAACAATCTAAAGTCCAGGTTTGTGTGCTCAAGACGCAGTTTTCTTTTTGGTCAGTTGTCAGTGGCTCATGTGCTGCTGTTCAGTGGTGGACATTCATGTCAGGCAAATTGCCTATGGGCTGTGGAGACACTAACTGGTGGTCATGTAACATTTTGCAGTCTAGTCCTCTCAATGTGCATCAAACTTAATCAGTAGGAATTGATTCATTAACTGCATCTTCCCCTTCAGTCTTCTATTTCATCAATTTCATCATGACACTGCAGACAGTCGCTTTTAGAAATTCAGTTGCGCTGCATTGACATGTCTTCAAAGATAAACTACGTGCATATTTTCAATATTCTGTTTTCACACAACTATAGGGGTGGGGAAGTTAGTTGAAAAGTATCTCTCAGCCCTACACTTTGTGATTGTGTGACATCAAAAGAAGACAAAAAGAAGCTTTCAGATTGATGGGAGAATGAGGAGGAAGCTGCAGCCGGCCCCATCAGTCACTGGGTGTAATAGAAAAGTTGGGATTATTTGTCAATATATATACACAGTCAGAAGTATAGAAAAGCCTCTCAAATATGTATAGTAGCATACAACAGCTATAAACATAGATAAGTTGATAGACTGATGAACATAGACAGATACTGAATGACAGACATGGATTCACAAACATTTGACATGTGGCAACATAACAGCAGCAAGGGCCATGCATTTATATTATAAACACAGACACAAACACAATGCACATACCCTGCCGCTAGGCTGTGTGTGTGTGTGTGTGTGTGTGTGTGTGTGTGTGTGTGTGTGTGTGTGTGTGTGTGTGTGTGTGTGTGTAAATAAACACTTAGCCATTTCATCTGACCACAGGTCAATAGCAGCAGTGCAGTCCTGTCACTGTCTCAGCCTCACTCTGTAATTACACACCAATTGATTGGTCAGGATGCCAATAAGGCATTTAAGCAGCTTAATCTACCCTGTGTTAACATGAGGCATAAAATGATAACACAAATTTATTCTCACCTCAAAGCAAATGTGGGGGATGGGGGCTTGTATTTTTTTCCCCCTGCATTACAATTCTGCTGTGGGCCTCCTCATGAAAGGGAATGAAGCATGGGATCAATACAGGTGACTGATAACCCACGAAAAAAAAAACCCATCAACAAAACACTCTTCTACAGTATCTAGCAGAAAAATGATGGCCTCCGTTCAGCCATTCCACACCAGAAAATCTGTTAGGGGATTAACCCCCCCCCCAAAAAACCCCAAACAAAACACACAAAAAAACAAACAAAAAACATCTATTGTAATCAAATTACCGCTGACAGAATTAATCTTAGCAAATTGAGAGAAATTCTGCACCTAATTTGAAAGTTATTATGTGGATTTCCCATTTCAATCTATTCATGCATAGATGAAGGCCGTAATTTCAAACAGCAACTCAACTAGAATCCCCATTTCCCCACATACTGCCTCCCCAGCACCATCTATACAACAGATGAGAGCGGCTGGTGAGGGAGACCTTCCATCACTGCTGCGGCGATCTTGTGGTTCCAGCCTATGAATGGTAAGCATCTCTGGGTGGAGTGGAGGCGGCCCGGGGCCACCTCTCAACATCCCTGTGAAAGACAGAGAGCAGCGAACAGACCACACCCCTGACAAATGACTGATAGGCAGGTTAACTGGCTGGACCATCCCCCCCCCCAACCCCCCTCCACATTGCATGAGTTATTCTGTCTCTGGAGAGCATTATGGCCCTTACGGCAATTCAGTTGACTAAGATAAAAGCATTCATTTTCAAAAAAAAAAGATGGATGCAGGTGAAAAAAACAGTGCTGTGTTAGGGCTGGCACATGGTAACAGTTCTTTTTATATTAAAAGTGAATTTTGTCTGGTATTTATGTATTGGCTTTTGTGTGTGCATGTGTGTACGTGCAACTCAGTTCTGGGGCTGCCTTTCATGTAAAACAGTAGATTCTGTGTTGCAGAGCTTTCACATCAGTCATGAAGCGCCTTCAAAAGAGTGACTTTACCTCTTTCTTTTCACAGCACAGGAGCGCTCTATTAAGGCATCAAAGGGATGTGCTTATCTTTACTGTACTACAGCCTTTCATACAATTCCAATGGGACATGAAAAATGGCAATACTGATGGAGGCAGAAACATAAAACAGATTCCAGGAGTCTGTCCCAACGCTGAGAGCTGATTTTTCATATTTTATGGCACAGAAACACAGCTTTTACTTTTGCTGCCAGTGGATGGCGTGATTGCTAATGTTTTTTTTTCTCTTTTCCCCCAGACAACTAGTAATCCGATGTCTGTCTTGTTTATTTTCCACTCAGTCCATCACAAATGTGAGCCACCACCCCGCGACACCTGGACATCGAAGGCCAAGTCCCCCGCCAGCCAACGGGAGGGTTTGACCCCTGTGATCCATCACGCCAGGCTGACATCATCACAACATTAATGAGCATTTTGAAGCCAAACATGCACAGCAGTAAAGTAAACAACTAAAATATTTATTAACTGAGGAATTTACAGCAAACTCTTATCACGACACAGTCTTTAGTCAAATGACACTTAACCCTTTGAGTACATTTAGGTTGACAAGTCTGGATTTGGGGAACTAAACAATGAACAAACCAATGTGGGTGGGGGTGGGGGGTTAATCTTCTATTCAAAAACAAGAACAAGCACATTGGGATCTAGAAGGTTCCAAAAACTGATTCTTTTTAAAAAGTCAAACATTGAAGGGGAACACCGGCTTGCTTTGTCTAAGATGCAAAAATTTTCCGATAAGAATAAAATTAACATTTTCATTTTCAACATTTTTTTTTTAGAAGTGTACATAATTTTATTTTCTCTAACTCTCGCGAAGAGGTATTCAGTTTATTTCATATACACAGCAGTGTTTACAAAAAAATGGCCATGGTTCAGCAGTTCAAGGTGTTTGCCCGTTCCCGGGGCCTCCAGGGCAATGCTTAATTTGTACACAAGGTCCTGCACCATCACGTGGGGGGTGATCCAGTGGTTCGACTTTAAAGACAAGGTGAAACGACTTTAAGAGTGTGTCTTGCTTCCAAAATGTGATGTACATCCAAATAAACAGGATATCAGGGTGGGAAAAAATGTGGGGATGGATGTGATTGGATCCTTCCACATTTGATTGGACATTGCACGTTTTACGATACCATTGGTTATAAAGTTGCTTCCTGCCAACTTGGTGACATGATCACAAAGCTTTGGCTGTTTTAGAGGAAGTTATGGTGTAAAATGAGTAAAAACTGATTTTCTTTTTTTTTTTAACCCCCCCCCCTTTCTCCCTAATTGTATCTGGCCAATTACCCCACTCTTCCGAGCTGTCCCGGTTGCTGTTCCACTCCCTCTGCTGATCTGGGCAGGGCTGCAGACTACCACACGCCTCCTCCGATACATGTGGAGTCACCAGCTGTTTCTTTTCACCTGACAGTGAAGTTTCGCCAGGGGGACATAGCAAAGAATCATGCCATTCCCCCTCCCCCCGAACAGGCATCCCGATCGACCAGAGGAGGCGCTAATGCAGCAACCAAGGACACTTACCCACATGTTTGTAGGCAACGGAATAGACCACTAGACTACCCAGATGCTCCCCAAAACCTATTTTTTTCCGTTTTTTTGCTGTAAGTTGTTGAATAGATTCATGATGTGACTGGGGATATGAGCCAACCTTGTAAAAAAAAAAAAAGTCAATCTTGATTTCATGTTGTCTTTAAAGGGAAAGGTCCCAGACAGTATTATTATATCTGGTGGCCCGCACGTTACACATATTGTCATGATATAATCATATCTTTAACATTATTAAACATATATGTCATACTGAGGGTCGATTTAAATTGTGTAGAACCTTTATTGCAACCCTCAATTTAGCCTTCAAACTAAATCAACTTCTAACAGCACAACACAAATACCCAGATGCTCGGCATACTGTATGAGAAAATTCACAGTGCACCAGCAATCACCCATTAACCAGAGTGGACTATCGAACCATTTACAAGTAAATTTATACATACTCCGACACAAACACAAACATAAGGGGCCGATGACCAAAATTGCCTTTTGGCCATCACGACACCTGCACTGAATTTCAGCTGTGGTACGTTGACTTTGACAGAGGCAGGTATCGCTCACAGACGTGTCAAGTGATTATGCTACGAGCATGATGCTAGCTACGACTAAGTTAATTACCCGTTGAGAGACAAACCAAAGTCTTTTAGAGGGAGGGAAATAGAAAATATTAGCTACTGGCCCCTTTTCTAGAATTTGAAATAGGATACAAAAATTAACTTTGCTTGCCAGAAGAGGAATGGGATTACCGTAAACAGGTGTCAAATCGCAGGAGGTCCAAAACAGAAAGGTGCCGAATCCTGTTCCGGCAGGATCCGCCACAAATTAAGCAATGCTCCTGGGGCAGAGGATTTTGGCCTGGCACAGATCTAAAACTTCCCAAGTCCTACAGTGTCAAAGGTTAGATTTAAAGAACTACATCAATCAGAAATCTGCATACCCAGGCAAGTCAAATCCATAACCAAGTCTGCTGATGGTGAGGAGACATTAATATGGTAAATACTAAAAGGGTTAAGGCAAGAATACAAAAATAAGGAAATAGTAAAAACAATAGAAATGTTGCTCTTCTCAAACAATCAACTAGTAATGCTCAGGTCCTAAGAAGCTGTGCTAGTGAGAATTATTCACATAGTTGTACTCTCTTTACAGAATTGTTGACTTTACACAATATTTACAGCAAAAGAGAACCTATCCCACAAAAAGAAAACCATTCACTAAAATGAACACAATTTATTCATGAACACAATAAAGATGATTAAAAAACTGTATAGTCTTATCACAATGTCAGTATGTAAAAATGTTTACACACAGACAAGAAATCGTGATCTACAGTAGTCATAATTCATATCAAATCAATAAACAGCAATCTCAAAATCTTGTTTTCAGTCATCTTTTGTACAAATGCCTGGTTTGAATTACCGTGTTAAAATTCCAATGGAGAGCTGATAAAGGTACCATTTTACAACACTTGTTTCTTTTTCTCATGGGTATGTTTTTCACAGTTGACAGTTTCAGTTTTACTAGAGCCATTGCTATTATGGTGCAGAATACACAGAGAATGCTCACAGACAGAGAGGATACACTTAATGCAAATAAAAGAGGAAAAGTAAAAAGAGAGTGAATGGACACTTAGTGTGTGGGCACCTGTGTGAGGTCCGACCATTGTGATGTGCAGCCTGCCTGGCTACTCACCTCTGTCCTGACAATCCCACTGGTTTGTAAACACTAACAACAACAACAACACCAACAGCAACAACAACAATATCAACAACAAAAGAAATGTCGCTTAAATGGTTAAGTGACAAAGATGGACAAATGGGAGAAGACAGTGAGAGGACAGGACGGTGGGCGTGAGATGAAAGAAGAAAGGTGGACCAAGTGGGAAGAGTTTGAGGGTAATGGAGTTGGGTTTACTTTACATTAATAATGTTTACGCGTACGACAAATGGCTGTCACGTGTAACCAGCGGTCGCTTGGCGCATTGCTTGTGCACCGCCTCCAAGTAGCATTCATTTTGGAGCTGAAAGATGCAATTGAGCCGAGCACTGGGCGTGGAGCTGCTGGTTCCCGAATGAGTTTTCCCATTCAATCCACGCATTGGAAATTCCTCTTTTAACAATTACCGCAGTAATACTCAACACAGAAACACGGAAGTGTCATGGATTATTAAGCATTACTACATATCGTTATTTTATGGCCGTCGGTTATAAAAAGTGTAAACTACTAAAAAGACTCATTGGCCAGTGGATCGGCCCCCTTTAGTCGAGCGGTTAGCGATGTCGCCTCGTGGTGCAGTATAACCGAACCAGATTCGATGCGGGAGGGAGCGGACATATGCTGTTACATTGGTCGCAGCTCCTAGCCTCTTTCAGATTCAGACAACTTTATTTATCCCAGAAGGCAATTCAGTTTTCACAATCTACCCAGACTATACACAAAAACCATACACAAAATAAAATAAAATAAAAAAAAATAAAAAAGGCGACTCTCCAATAATGGACTTTACAAGTTGATTATTCTCCAGCCGCCGCGTCACGGGATTATTTTGCCGTCGGTGTTGCTGACCGAGTGGGTCCGTGTTTGAACCACTGCGGCGCTTTGTGGACGGGCGGAAGATCGGTGAGCTCCGCGGGTTCTGAGTTTTGCTGGATCTGTGGCGGCAGAAGATAAGCTAACGAGCTAAATTAGCCTCGCCTCGAAAGGGAGGGGGAAAAATCCAATTAGTTAGCTACATGGACTAACATCTGCTAGTCGGCTAACCGGCTCGTCAAATTCAATTTTCTTGCCTGCCATGTGATTCTTTTACATGGTGTTGCCTCTTTTATGTTTGTTTATTCATTTTGGATATCTTTGTCGGAAATATTTTTGATTTCCTTTGGGCAGAATGGAAAGGTGGAGACTCGCCGGGGACAACTTTGGCCTGAAAGTTTGTAGAGCCCTCACTTGATTTCAGATCCGAAAGGAAACGGTACTGCGACAAGACGGGGGGGGGGACCCCCCGTGGTACGGAGCTATGACACCTACACCGTTTAACAAACTACTGCAGGCGTCAATGACATTCGGCACTTCCTCGGGCTGTTGTTAGGAGCTAGCATGCTAACCACCTAAACTGAACATCGTCTAGCTAACTTCAACCACTGGCCAACTTTTCTTTGCGCTAGCGACCCTTAGCTAGTTGATCGAAATGTCATTAGCTTAGCTCCATAACTTGCTAGCCCATTTCCCACGGTGCTACGTTCCTGCCAGTCGAGAAGCGGTCATTCCCACGCACTGACAGGATTTCAAAAGACTTGTATCTTAAAAACAAGGGACCTTAGACTGCTGCTAGCTAGTCGCCAACTAGCTGGCTGACGAAGGTAGCCGCTGACGTGGGACGGCTTAACTGTCGTCCTGGTAGCCGGCTAGCGGTGGGCAACGACTGGAAATCTACCCGAAACATCAGCTGGTGAGAAAGGAATACCGTTTTCACAACTTTAAATGCTCAATAGACATTAAAGACTTTTCACATTCTTCCCAACCCCCCATTTTTGGCGATTTATTAATCCATTAAAAATGTCAACAAGGACCCCACTGTGGCAAGTAATTGAAAATTCGACCGGACAGGACTCCAAGTCGTCCTTTGGCCGTGCCAGCATATCACGCTGTCAGAACTCCGTTGCCACAACAGCGGACGACCCGCTCCACATCGGTAACTATCGGCTCCAGAAGACCATCAGCAAGGGCAACTTGCCAAGGTCAAACTGGCACGACATGTCCTCACCGGCAAAGAGGTGGCTGTAAAAATCATGTATAAGACACAGCTCAACTCCTCCAGTGTGCAAAAGCGCTTCCGGGAGAGGGTAACTAATGTAACCTACTAAAGACTCGCTGGAGGTTCGGACCCCTTTAGTCAAGCGGTTAGCGATGTCGCCTCGTGCAGTACAACCCCGATTCGAATCCCGCAGTGGGCGGAAACATGCGTCGGTTACATTGGTGGCAGCGGTGGGATCCGGAAGTGTCCGGAAGCATGCAGATCCTCATTAGTCTCTTCGGAGCGCGGGAATAAAGAAGCGCGAGCGCGCTTCCGGGAGAGGGTGACTACTCTAAACCAGAGCCCTAGAAAGAGAGTTGCGTCAATGAGGGGCCAGAACGCGAGAGGGTCACGTGGTTCATGTAGCCGCCGAATAGTTCCAAACGAAGCTTGGCGGGTCATTTAAATGAACTGCTTAACCGCGATTTCTGGTAACTAGTAACCAATACTTTCAGATTTTTACATTTATATATAGATATAGATATATTCCAACGTGACACATTCTATGCGCATGTGTAGGAACATTATTATTGCGATAATGTTTTTAGAATTGCTATAATTTCCTCTGAAAAGGAAGAATGTGGACAGTAAACTGGCTAATTTTACTTACGTTCTTAACTACCTTCTTACCTGTAAGTTAACCTTTGATTAATGCGAGAAACATACCTTCGCCATAGAAATCCTATTGCCCCGGGTCGCACTGTTTGGAACTATCCGGGGCTCCCATGATCCGCCATTGCTGTTAAATAATTGGCCCATTGACGTCTACGGAGTTGACGTAACTCTCTTTTTCTAGGGCTCTGCTATAAACTACTAAAAAGACTCTGGCCGATTGGCCAGGGGGTTAGCCCCAGGGGTCAGCCTCCTTTAGTTGAGCGGTTAGCGATGATTTGAATCCTGCAGCGGGCGAAAATATGCTCGGCTACAAAAGTTTCGACTTCGTTTCTGAGAAATCACTGTTTTCAGCTTGTTTGGTATGTTAAACATCCATTAGCCTCAACAGTCGTAAATATGAAGGAAAAAAACAAGACAAAACTCAAGTTAATGCTACCTAATCATTCAAATCTACTGCTCCTTCACAGAATAAGTCAAAGGAAAGCAGTAGATTGCAGTTTGATGCACTTCATACCAGTAGCGGCCATCAGGAACAAAACAATGCAACATAATTCTTGCTGAATTGATCAAAATTATTGAGGAATTAGCTTATCCTAAGAGTTTAGCTAGCTACAAAGCTTTGACAGTGTGAGAAACAGAATTTTAAGCTCCGTGATTGGATGTTTCTTCAATGCATTGACTCCGGGACTCGTAGTTGACGTATCTCCTAAAGTCGTGTATCTCTGACTTGTTTTCAAGGAACCAGAAATATTTCAACATGTTTCCTATTATTTATGCTGACGATTCGGCTGGGAGAGTTTCACAACCATCTGAGCGTTAGAAATGCTTGTATGGCCAGTCACATGACATTGTCTATGGGAAAAATGAATGAGCTTTTTCTTCTGGGAACCAAGGCCCTCTGATATAACTAACGCCACTTCTCTACTCTATACCCACAGAAACCGTGGGGGCAGTATACAGGCAGTAACCATTAGTTTATGTCCAGCGACATAACACATGCTTGACAGATGGCAGAACCATTAGAAGAGCATCTAACAGAGCTTGTGCCTTACCTGCCCCCTAGTGGATGTACCTTTTCAATCTCCAGTCAGTCAAAAAAGTACGCAGATGAGTATGTGAATAATGCTGCTCGTGTGGCACATACTCTACGTACGTGTAGCATAAATGAAGAATACTTTTGGCCAAAGAGCAGAGGAAAGGATGGAACAGGAGAATAGAGGAGAGGAGAGGAGTGAGGGAGGTGAAGGATGAACAGAATGTATGAACTGGATGCGGGAAGAGCACCGAACGCCCTGGTTTAGTAAGCCTGCCCATCGATAAACAGGTGTGACCCCTTATGACCTCCAGGAATACTCACATCCAGGCAGATGGGACTCATGTAATTATCCCTGCTCTCTGTCTCTGTCTTTGTTTCGTTCTCTCTCTCTAACTTGTTCAGTCTTCCGCTCTCTCTCCTCCCTTAGGAGTAAATATGCTAATGCTGGCACCTCAGAACTGCGGGGAGTGTGTCTTCCATGAGGTGTCTTCTGCATGTGGAATGAGCAGCCATGTCGTGTGGTTTGTGTGAAGACCCTGGGCGGGCGGGGGGGGGCAGGAACACACTGCTATTGGGTCGGGCTGCAAGAATCTACTGCATTGTGCGCTATTATTCCATTTTCACACACCTCTGAAGTCACCTCTGTCCCGCCATATCTACCCCACGGACTGCCACGGCACAGAAGCGGAAGCTCAAGAAAGAAAAACTAGAGTATTGCTGACAAAACTGCTGATGGTGCACCAAAAGCAGCCATGGAAAAACACAGTGGTCACCCTCGAAAAAGTGATTCTCAAGCTCAAGGTGACTAACTGATTTTACTGGAGGTTAAATAGATCAAAAGAAAAAGAAAGACGCACATGACTTGGTGAGACCAGCTGTTGCTACTCTATGGAACCCAGCAGTGAAGCGTCATCAGGTACACAGAAACATTTAACCTCAAAGCTGTTCCATGTGGCTGAACATGAGTAGCGGATTCCCTTTTCAATGATAAACTGTGACACTTGGCTGCTTGTTTGCGGCACTGAATGTGAAAACAAGACAAAATGGAAAATGACAGAAATGTGCTGAAATGGACACACTGTGAATGAGCATATACACAGTGGCTGTCGTGTGTGTGACTAGGGGGTACAACTGAATGTGTATCAGAGTGATTACTCTCTCACACACACACACACACACACACACACACACACACACACTCCCCTAAGATGTCGTCACAGCTATAGCATATAAACCCAAACCACTGCCTTAGTATCCAGTCTGTCCATTGTCTGTTACTGCAAATCTGTTTATGCGTGTGTGTGTGTGTGTGTGTGTGTGTGTGTGTGTGTGTGTGCATGCGCATGCGCATGCTGGCAGGCATGCACATGTGAAAGTGTGCATGTGAATCAAAGGTAAGAGTCCTCCGATGGATTAAGTGTGGCAGTCCTGGAGAGAAGCGAAGGAAATGAGAAGGCAAAGAGGAGGAGAGAGGAGAGGAAGAGAGAAGGTCTTCCCTCAGATGAGTGTTTCAGTTGTTCTGCAGACAGTCAAGATCCACTGAGCAACACAAGTTTCCATTCTGACCACAGCAGCATGAATGGGTAGGAAAAAGGACATTAAAGTATGAGAGTCACATTATTCATAACTTAATTACATTTTATATTGTTAAGACATACTATTTAGGCATGTGGTTGTAGCCATGCAAAGGCATTCACATTGACTTTACTTTGTAAATGTTAAGCCCTCCTCACATTGAAAGGGACTTCAGAAAGGCCTGCAACATCCAAAAAAGTGGAAAGTTCAATCACAGCTTTGGAGAATGACTCAATAGGGCTACATATTTAGGATTTTATCATGGATCACAATAAAAAACACTCACAAAAAGTTATCGTGGTGAATTTTCGATATTGGGATAATCGTAAATGGGGGTAATCATGAATATCCTCACGAGTGACTTGAAAAAGCTGTCTAGCTCTTTCCCTCCCTCTCTGAACTGCATGCTGGGAGAGTTCCAGGAGCTGTCACTACCCGATCTCAGTGGTAGATGTGAGTCACACATGCGCGAGCATAAACGGTTGGACTGTACTGTTTCTACCTTTGGAGATTTTTTCCATCTGTCTTTTCTGCATAATCAGGTAAATGTTTCTTGTTTGATGGCTGATTGGTGACTGTCCTGCTGTTTTTTGCTGATTGTTTTGCAGAGGAATGGCATCCTCTGAGACGCCACCTCCATCCATCCGTCACGAGATCCGGATAGTCCCACTGGAGCCCAGAGTAATGGTGGAGGAGGTTTTGTTGGTCATGGGAGATCAAGTTGTCATTGTGATTACCTGCTGGGTATTGGCGAGAGCCTGATGCCTTGTCCACATGACAGTTTGTAAAACGAACATTTTCCTCTACATTTTGGCCTCTCATCTACATGCAAACTGTGTTTAGGTCACTAAAATGGAGATATTTCAAAACGGAGGGGGAAAATATCCATTTAGAAAAACATCCATATATGTGTGGTCAAGGCCTGAATCTGTCTGTTTGTTTTTCACTAAAAAGGGTGTTCACTAAAAAAAAAAAAGTCCAATCTGTGTTGCAATAAAAATATTTGTTTCTTAACAAATTGTAAGGTAAAGTTATTCCAGTATATTTTAGTACCATGTTAAGCGTTTTTGGCATATTTTGATGATTATCTGGATAATATCATGAATTGCAATTATTTTGGCCAGGATAATCGTGACATAAAATTTTCATATCGTTCCACCCCTATGCAGCAGAACTAATAACAAATATGGCAGCAGTGGTGTATGGTAATAGGGTAGTTGTATCAGGGAAGCCAAATTATAGAACAAATAGACACATGACACCAGTGAAGCGCATGCGCTGACTGTTGTCATGGACTTACAATGTAATGTTATGACTTTGTCTGTTCTGCCATTATTGTTGAGAGCTTTTCTGACAGCATCTGAACTGACTTGTTCCCATGGAGCAGTCTCCATTGCCATGATTGGACAATCTACTATTTAGACAGGCTCACCTTTGAAAATGTTCAGTGGAGGCCAGACCTTATCTCCCAATGAAGATAAATGTGATCGACCCCTGAGATGTGAGATCAATGAGGTCTGACTTGCCAGACTATGTCTCTGAGTATAAAAGCACAGATCTGGTGTAAGGAGATGAAGCCGCCATGAGCTATGCTTTCTTTGCATGTGTTCTAGTTCTAGTGTGTGTGTGTGTGTGTGTGTGTGTGTGTGTGTGTGTGTGTGTGTATGCTTGCCTGTTTGTGTGTACTATTAATGTTGCTGAGTATAATGCTCCCATGAGTGACTTCTGCTTACCTTACACTTGCAAGTGGTACAGGGTGTGTTAGGCATATGCCATGTATCACCACTGAGGCGCATGATGCCCGCGGGGTCCTGGCAGGTTTGCCGAATGTCATAGGAGAGGTTGTCGGCCAGGCATGGATCTGTGATGCAGCGCGGGCAGCACTCACCCTCCATCACTGCTGTGTATTCACACATCAGCACCGGGCAGACAAGGGGCCAGCAGTCCACCTCCCCCTCCTGCAGACAGACAGAGGGACAGAGCCCAAGAGAGAGAGACAGAGAGGTGGTGAAGTAGAGTTAAGTAAGTTAAAATGGAAAGAAAGAGGATAGCAAGCAAAAAGTAAGAAACAGAGGAAGATGGAAAGAAAGGAAAAAATTCGCAACAGTGAGCATGTTACTTGTTCTCTATGCATAATCCTGTAGACCTGTACACCTGAGGAGCTGTGGAGGTCGCGTGCTGAAAATGCCTCATCTCTAATTAGAGGTCCTAATTGGTGGAGCTGCTGGGTGGAAGGCAACAATAGCAAACAAACACATCCTTACATAAGTGCGCGCACACACACACACACACACACACACACACACATAGCCTTGCCTGGACAAAACAAATCAAGAGTCATCTAACAAACAAAAGCGGTCCAAAGCTTTATACTGAATAGATGATTCTATCAGAAGCTTTCATTTCATCAAGCTTCTCTTTATCTATCCATTCACGGACAGCATCATCTGGACTAGCTCAGCCTTGCCATTGTTGGCCAGAGTTAATATCTGTTAGATATTCATGGTCAACAAACCACTAGGATCACTCCGTACAAACAACTGGGGCATCATGAATAATAAAAAAATAACCCCAAAAAACAAAAACCCTCGTTTTCTCTTTGATGAGCTTTGCGTTCTTTAGTTTTGTTTTCCAATTCACTTTATTTTATTAATTTTACTTTTCCCTAAGGTAAGATATTGCCTGAACTTAAAAGTTTTAACTTTTTATATGGAACTGGTGAAGATTGTCTTGTTATTTTTTTATCCTTTTTCTGTGTTTTATCATTTTAAGTGTGGAAATACTATATTATGTCTATGCTATAACAGATGACACTAAAGTACTTTCACATAAATGTGGATCTTTAACCTGTGGACATTTATCTCTTTCAAACGGTACAGTGTGTGTTGAGTGTGAACGTTTCTCGTCACAAATGAGGAAGAGTGGTCACTTTGGGCACAAGTGACTAAACTTAATAGCTACAGCCGGTAAACCCCGAGTTAGATGTAAATGGTTGTTGGTTGTCCCATGTTGATTCCATATTTATTTCTCATGAAACTTGCTAAGTCCTGCCAAGGAAATGGAAAAAGCACATGGCAGGAAAGCGGACATTTGATGAAAATCACTGTAGATGAAGTTGGCTGAGAAAAAGAGGGCTGTAACTTGAAGGCATTTATTTGCATTAAAAATGAAGGAATGCGAAATGGTATGATGGCAAGTGCTGAGGTGCATACATTGTCAGTGTCAGAGCTAGAAAATATGCATAGCCTCCAAAATCCCTTCCTTGCCAGAGCCAAAGCAGTCCTCACCCCTCACCATACGTAGCTATTTTACACAGTATCGCTCCCAAATTTCAGGTTTGATAGACTGTAAGGTACATCAGCTGTGAATGTTTCATTTCCTACATTATTAACAGAGGGCTCCTTGAATGAGATATCCAACACTTACCTTGCCAAATCACACTAAAACTGTTTGGATGGATAAATTGCACTCTGGGTGAGTAGAAAACGATTTTATTTTTTTTTGTATTTAGGATGAACTGAAACCTTTAGATATATTTAATCATATTTAAGAAGACATAAATGTATGTACATCTATCTATCTATCCATCCAACGTCTAAAATTCGCCATTATTATATATATTAATGTTTTCTCTATTGTTCAGCATTGTATGGAAATATCCCCCTAATACATCCACTTAGCAGACTCAACAAAGCTATGCCTGTGATAACTTCTGTCTGCGTAGAATACAGAATGTAATAACCCTGATCTAAATGTTCTCATAAACCTCCAGAGACCAATATGAGTAGGCCTATGGCGAAATGAAATTAAGTCACACTTTACAGTGTTTCTTCAGTTTTATATGATGACACAGAAGAGAAAAATAGAGCTATGATGACTGTGTGCCAGTCAGCGTGAATATATTTAAAACGTGTGTCTGTATGTTTGAGTGTGTGGTCCTGTGAGCATGTTTGCGTGTGTTGTTTACAAACAAGCATGCAACAAAATCATGGCAAGATTAGAATTAGTGTAACTTTCTGTGTGTGTGTGTGTGTGTGTGTGTGTGTGTGTGTGTGTGTATGCGTTTGTGTTTGTGTGTGTGCGTGCATACTGACCATGCAGCGGCACTGCTGGCAGCCGTAGAGCCAGGACCCTCCGCTGCGGTACAGTGTGCGTCCGCTCTGATCCAGACACTGGCTGCTGGGCCTGTTGTCACAGCCGGGACAGCAGAGCAGGTCTTCATCTGGGTCGCCACAGTCACAGGGTCTCCGCCTGCAGTATGTCTGGCCATCCTAACCACCAAATGTCACATAGGGATCAGTAGGGAAACAGATGTGGCCGTGTCAGTTTATGGGTGAAAAGCTGAAACCAAGCCAGGAAGCCTTTTGGGGAGGACAGACTTTGTGATAGCCACTGAATACTGCTGTTGACAGGGGATTATTCAAAGCCATTTTACCTGCAGCATAATTCAGGTTTAGTAGTAACTATATATTGTATAGTGTGAACACTACATAGTAGAGAGCCACTATTTCTTTTTTCTTTGTCAATGCAAATTTATCAGATTTAATCTTATGTCCAAAGACACCCTCCTTTGTAATTCCATACATCCATAGACTTTAGTGACAATATCCAACAATTGCATTAATTCAAGATGCATTATGACAGTGGAGACAAGGACCTGGCTTTGCTTGCCAGAGCCCGTTATCTGTGTGATTTTGTCCGTGTGTAGGTTTTGTTCATGAAGGTTTTGATTTGGTTTTCTTTGGTACTTTTGGGCAGAGCGAATCGGTTTTGTCTTTCAGTTCAAGGTAGTCCAGCAGAGGAGATTTGGTTGCGGCTCAAATTTGAGAAGCTCGTGCGCACAGGTTGGTATTTTGGAGCCAAGTTCTTCCAGTTGGGAGTTTCATCAAGTTTGTTATTTCAGTCATATTTTGGTGGACATGGTGAGAGGATTTGTGTCAGGGGCAACATTTAGGCTTTTTCAGGGGAGCTGCCAGTTTTTTTGGTCGCTTTTGCCATACTACCAGGCTCTAGTGAATACATTTCCAAAACTACTTACTGCCATGGGTGGATTACTGAACAGGCCTACCGGGCCCAAGGGCTCAGGCAGCCTCCAAGTCAGAGCCTCTCCGTGAAGTTGCCGTTATTATCTTTGCATTTCTTGTCGCATAGTCAAAGAGCTTAGTCATTCATGTTTATAACTGAGCCCCCAAAGTCCTACTGAAAATCTGAAGTAAAGTGCAGGTGAATGTACATGTCTTAGTTAATATGCTGTTTGTGTGAATTGTCGGTATATGTGCTGTAAAGCCTGTTGAGGTACAGGTGAATTTAGTTATTCTGCTGGTGGTTGTAAGTCAATGCCCTGCCGGGGGGCTTTTACGCATCTGTGCCCAGGGGCCTATTGTCTCATAATCCGGCTATGCTTACTGCATGAAGACTAAGGTCAAGTTTATGCAGTACGTTTTGGGTAGCCACTTGGTTAGAAATTTGTTAGATGGGATGCTCCTTTATTGAGGCCTCCCTTTTCTCTCAAGAAATCATCCTTTTTTATATACAAAGAACATCAATATTTTAAAAGTTTTATATCACTTGTCTTGAATTTTGTTTTACGGCTAAGGGTCACAGTTAAACAACGTGTCAGATCCAATTCCTGGTATATGAAAACTTACAAGGTAAATAAAATGGAATTTGATTCTGAAGTCCCAAGTCAAAATTCTCTCCCCTCTATTAGTGCTGTGAATGGAGCATGAATATATTTTAGGTGTGGTGTCAGACATGATGTGAAATACATAGGAAACCACAGAGATCTATGAGCCTTTCCAAGGAACCTTGTCGCTATCTCTCTGGCCAGTTAAAAACTTTATGGTCCATTTTACTCTGCACACCCAGCATAGGTGAGCCTGGGGACTGGAGTGTAATGGAGATGTAAAAATCTTTTTTAAAATAGCTGTTACAAAATGTATGGGGGCTATCAAATTATCCTGCATGCTATTAAAAGAGCAATATACAGCCAATGTTTTATTGATGCATATTGTCCCGGTACAGTAAGCAGTAAGTCTCATGATGCTAATAATCGCTGATCTTTAATGGCCTTGGGCTTTACGGTTATGACCAGAGTTCCTGGGAAGTAATTATATTGTTGTTGCATTGTATTTAATTCCCCAATCCTGGCTAACGGCAGACTGTTAATTTCAAGCCCTCAAACACAACTAAGAACGGGCTCAGATACTGCAAGAGCTGCGTTGTTGTGTTAACCACAATTTACATCATTAGTACAATCATTCAACTCAGCGGCTCGGTGGTTAGCACCGCTACCTCACAGCACAGAAGGGTACACAGGTTTTGGTTTGATTCAAGCCCCTTCAAACTGAGTTTGCATCTTCTCGCTGTGCTAAGATGGATTTCTTCAAGGTACTCCACTTTCCTCCACAGTCCAAAAACTTGCATGTTACTTCTTAGTGACAAATGTGACTGATGATTACAGATGACTAGGGATGTGAGGGGATACCAGTATGATGGTATATTATGATATTTAAATATGAAATAGCACTACCATAAATTTAATATAATACCATGGTAGTAGATCACGTGGCATTCACTTGATTAAAATCACGTGGTTTTCATGTGGGGAAAAAATTATTCCATCAGTTACCCTACAAAAACGTCTAGATAACCTAAATTGAACAATTCAACACTAGACCTGGGGTGTCTGCAAATGTCATTTAATGCTGCAAGGCTCTTCTTGCATTTCGTTTTGTTTACAGTGTGATTGTGCACATGCAGACGGTTCCCCTGCTTGTCTGCTGCACTGACTCGGCACCTATTGCATGCCTATCTGTCCTGGAAGAGGGGTCCCTCTTCTTCTTTTCTCATCTGGATGGAGGTCTAATGATAGGGGGTGTTGTACATTGCACAGAATGTAATTTTGATTTTAAAGCAGTCTGGGATAAAATAGTGATTTAGGGCAATACAAATAAAGCTGACTTGACCTAATGTCCCTCAAAGTTCCTAAGTTAGTGCTGCTCATTTGACAGTTCTGTTTTTCTGATTATTATCACTTTCAATTATTGAAAGCAGGCCTAGCCTTGTGTTGTCTACATTCATGGTTATTGACTTAAACATACAATTACAATGTGTAAACGATATTCAGCTGCATTTGTTTTGCTTTGTTTTTCAATTACAATGGTACAAAAACCTGAAAAGAGCCATACTATAAACAGATTACATTGTAAACTTTTGGATGATACTTTTTTAGCTTAAAAAGTAAAATCCCAGGGCGGTTGGATAGAGTAACGGTCTATTCTGTTGCCTACCAACATGGGGATCGCTGGTTCGAATCCCCGCGTTACCTCCAGCTTGGTGGGGCGTCCCTACAGACACAATTGGTCGTGTCTGCGGGTGGGAAGCTGGATGTGGGTATGTGTCCTGGTTGCTGCACTAGCGCCTCCTCTGGTCGGTCGGGGCACCTGTTTGGGGGGAGGGGGAATAGTGTGATCCTCCCACGCGCTACGTCGCCCTGGCGAAATGCCTCACTGTCAGGTGAAAAGAGGCGGCTGATGACTCCACATGTA